>NC_143385.1:52799832-53102862 GCF_980474605.1 Leiobunum rupestre | reverse complement strand
TTGGGGTTCGGATAAATTTCCTAGTTTTTATCTTTCTATCCTTCGCATTAAGTCCCGTATTTGCTTAAAGAATTAACCTATCCTAACGACTACATGAGCAGCGTGGCAAAGTTTGAGGAGACACTTCCTTCCAGACAAGCATTTTTAAACTATCTCACTGCTGAACACATATCACATGAAAGTTACGGATCAGTCCGACAAGTGTGGAATACTTTCAACGTAAAAAAACTAGGAATTTCTCCAGAAATCTTTATTTGAAAGAAATATTGTTACTAATGAAAATGTTCATGACAGGTGAACTACACGATTTGTACGTTCAAGCGGATACCCTCCATCTAGGTGAGGTCTTCGAAAAATTTCGCACCATGTGTGTGGAATACTATGGCCTGGATCCCGCGCTTCGCATGACCAAAGTGAAGTTGGAGTTACTCCTCGATATTGACATGCACTTATTTATAGAGGGTGGTATTCGAGGAGGAGTTTCAATGATTAGCCACAGATTCGCCAAGGTGAATAATAAATACATACCCGTAACTTACGACCCCGAGCAGTCGAGTAATTTAATAATGTACTTCGACATGAACAATTTGTACGGGTCGTCGAGGGTCGGCTACCAACCAACTAGTAAGTTCGCCCGGGTGCCTGTAAAAGACCTCCTCGATTACGCTATTTTACACATGCTTACTTTATCAGACGAGTCATCCTACGGTTTCATTTTGGAGGTTGATTTAGAGTATCCTGCTGAACTGCATCAAGAAAACAATTGCTACCCCCTCGCGCCTAAATAGCGTGCAATGACTACCGATTTAACAATTGAACCTTTTCACAAAAGACACTCTTTCTAAGCTTGTACCTAATCTATTCAACAAGCAACGTTACGTTGTTCACTATTGTAAATTAAAAAACTACGTTTCCAAGGGGCTGAAACTTAAAGTTCACGTGATACTCTCGTTTGACCAAAGTCCTTGGCTTCGTCCCTTCATCGAGTTCAGTACAGAGAAAAGAAAGCTTGCCAAAAACAACTTTGAACGGGAATTTTTCAAGTTGCTCAATACTAGCACTTATGGTAAATTAAATAGAAAATTTAATAATAATCAATACTAGGCCAGATCATGGATAATCTCCGTAATCGTATAGACTCATCTCGTGCAAACACCTGAGCGAGCCACCAAGAAAGCTTCTTCTCCGGCATTTGAAAAGTTCAGTATTTTACACAACGAACTCGTAGACTTTCAAATGAAGAGGAAGTCGCTCACCTTGAATATACATACTTTCCATGTGAGTTTTATTACCAGTATATGCGTAAGAATTTCGGGGGCAAAACGATACTCCTTTTCACAGATAACGACAGCCTCACGTATAACATCCAAACTTACAGAGGTCCTCCCACCTCTTCGATTTCTCAGGATATCCCGTTAATCATCCTCTTCAGAATGAATCAAATAAAAAAGTGGCTGGGAAGATGAAAGACGAGATGGAAGGAGTTCCGATTCGCGAGTATTGCGGCTAACGCTGGAGTGTAATCTTACAAATAAACATTTCCTACTTATTTTTGGTGACGTCTTTTTAAGGACCTTTTTCATGCACGATAATTACCAGGTCCATACTTCCGGCATCGTTTTGCAATTCTTGGATGGATAAACATTTGAAGTTCTTCAGTGGTTGCCTTGGTCACCTGATCTCAATGCACTCGAAAACCTATGGAGCAGTGACACCGGACTACTTACACGCTTTGGCGAACTCTTTTCGTAGAAGTCTAAGGGAGTGCTTGAGAAGAAGGGGTGATGCCATTCCTTATTAGAATAGGTTTTTATCCATTTTGACCGAGGAATATTTTCTTCGAAGCAATGAAATACGCAATAAAATAGGAACAGATAAGATTAATAATTAATGCTATGTATTTATTGTATTTATTAAAATGGTTTAAGAATAAGTATGTCACTAGTTGGTAGTTTTTATTTAAAGTCAAATTTGACGTTAAACAACTTTTCTGTTCAAATGTTAGGCTACAAAAGTGTCTAGCTTAACCGCGATTATGTCTTAAAGAAAATGTGAAGAAACAAGAAAATAATTTTAATAATAGGTAATTTTATAGTTCAACATTATTTCTATATCAACTAGTCAAGTAGCCCTTAGTGTTTAATGTTTGAAAATTCTAGGAAAAATAACTGGCGTAGAAAGAAAAGCAGGTGGCATATTTGCTTTGGTCCCATTCGTTCGAAAACGATTTAACATTGAGTCCCAATCGATCGAAAATACCCCAATTGTGCGGTTTACAGCCCAATTTTGCCAAAAAAATTGAATGAAGAAGTTGCGTTAGCCTTACTTGACGCAATTGCTACAAACTTAACCATTCACATTAAAAAATGAAATTGTTCGAATTATTGTATTCTTGATATAAATAAAAAGTTCAAAGCATAAATATATTTTTAAAAGCGCGCCACCCTAGGGAAGTGAGAGTCTAACCTAACCTAACCTTACCGTTAGTACACCTGTAGCAATTTTGTTTAGGTATAACGTTTTTTGCGTACCCTCTATATCTCGGGGCAAAAGTAAAAAACAAAACTAAAGGTCCCAATGAACCGAATCTGCCTTTTGGGCTATATTTCGGAAACATATTGAATTCGGTCGAATGGGATTTCGATCGAATAGGAATGTAATATTATTACTCGGGTGTGGGTTTAAATGAGCTTAAAACATTTAACTCTCTCCAAACTTTATTCTTATTCCAACAGTAAAAAATATCATAACATCCCTTTTTATATTTCAAAACACAACTGCCGCATTTTTCAAAAACAAAAGAGCATGCGCTCAAAACTTAACCACGTTTTACATAAATCCACACGCGCCGATCTCCCTATAAAAATCAAACCTCCTCGTTAATAAAATTTCGATAACAAGCCAATTCGAATATAACAATAATATTTTACACATCTCTCCCCTAACGACAAAACACGTCCTCGTTAATAAAATTTCGATAACAAGCCAATTCGAATATAACAATAATATTTTACACATCTCTCCCCTAACGACAAAACACGTCCTCGTTAATAAAATTTCGATAACAAGCCAATTCGAATATAACAATAATATTTTACACATCTCTCCCCTAACGACAAAACACGTCCTCGTGTTTATTTTTTTTAACTAATACAAGGCATATTCGTTTAGCGATGTGTTAGGTCTACGTGCTCTTTGTGGACGATTAGATAAAGCATCTTCGGTATTGTCTTCCACCAGTATTTCGTTGGTGGAAATAGTGATTTGGGGGTGTCTAACTTTTATTTCCGTTTCCGGGGTATCGTGTACCTCTTTATTTTCCTTGAACGCATTTTCATTACATTTCTTTGACAGAACTGGTGTGTAACATTTCTTGAGACGGTTATGATGGACAACGAAATCTTTAGAATCTTCATCGCGAGTTATTTAATAATTAACTTGTCCAATTCGTTCAACTATTGTGAATGGTCCCGTCCAAGGTTGCAAAAATTTCCGACTCGTCCCAGGTGGACAATACGGGTTAAACAGCCAGACGCGGTCTTGGACATCAAATGGCTTAAATTTCACGTTTTTATCGTATTGCTCTTTTTGATACGTCTGTTTTTTCTGAATGTTACTAGTTACTCTAGCGTTTATTTTGTTCATTTCATTCTCAATCTGTCTTAGATATTCTTGAGCCGAAGAATTGTTTTTCTCTTCTAAATCTAGAATTGTGTTTTGTGGTAGTGTAACGTCTCTACCTGTCGCTAGTTTGTAAGGCGTGACTCCGGTTGAACTGTGAATACTACCTCTGATTGACATTAGCATATACGGTAACCAATCGTCCCAATCGGTTTGATTTTCCGAAACGTAAATGGTCAGCTTTTCTTCGAGGGTACGATTCTGGCGTTCGCTTAATCCATCACTCTGGGGATGGTAGGGTGATGTTCGCTGTCGTTTAATTCCCAATTTCCTGCAAAACTCTTGAAAGGTTTCAGAATCAAAATTTCGTCCTTGATCAGTTATGATGAAATGTGGAATTCCCCAGGTAGCCACGTAATTTAACAGCGCCATTATAATTGTTTCAGTTTTCTGATCTGGTAAGGCAATCGCTTCTGGCCATTTAGTGAAATAGTCCGTAATAGTTAGAATATATTTGTTTCCACGTTCAGTAGTGACCAATGGTCCAATGACGTCAACTCCCACTTTTTCAAACGGCCGACCGATAGGAACGGTCATTAAAGGAGCGACTTCGTAGTGATGGGGTGGTTTCGTTTTGGCGCAAGGAACGCATTCTCTACACCAGGTCGTAACATCTTCGGCCATTAGGGGCCACCAATATGTTTGTTGCACAGCCTTCAAAGTCTTTTCAATGCCGCGGTGTCCAGACGTGGGTTCATTGTGATAATAGTGTAAAAATTCGGGAATCATGAATGTCGGTACTACAACTTGTGGGTTGGCTGCATTCTTTTTCTTACGGTATAATACGCCATTTTCAATATAGAGAATTCTTGCATTTTTCCATAGCGACAAGTATCTTCGACTCACTTCTCCGTTTAATTCTAGCGAGCTGGTTTTTATTTTGGTCGTCAAAACTTGTGTAATTTTCTTAATCGCTTCATCTCGTTGTTGTAAGTTCGCGAATTCCGCTAAGCTATACAGGGGTTCGTAACCGAATACAGCGCTGGCAAGATGGTGATCGGTATCACTTTCAAGCTCATCGTTAGGTTGATTTGTCATTCGTGAGAGAGCATCAACGTTACCGTGCTTCTTCCCACACCTGTATTGAATTTCGTAATCGTATTCTTCGAGTTTTAGGATCCACCTGGCGAATTTTCCTCTGGGCTCTTTCATGTTTCGAAGCCAGACGAGTGGATTGTGGTCGCTGATGATTATAAAGTGTCTACCGAACAGATAAGGGCGAAATTTTTCCACACCTTCGATTACAGCCAACATTTCGCGCTCGACTGTTGAATAGTTTCTTTCGCTTTTGTGCAGAGTTCGACTGTCGTAAGATATGACTGTCTCGTTCCCATTTTGAATTTGTGACAAAATAAATCCAATACCCGAACCGGAAGCGTCCGTCTCAACTCTAAATTGCTCTTTAAAATTAGGGTACCCCAAAATAGGTGGCGATGTCAAACGGGTCTTCAAAGTTTTAAACGCTTCGTCACAGGAGTCTGTCCATTGGAACTGAGTTTTTGGTTTCAATAGCGCGTGAAGTGGTGAGGCGACACTAGCAAAGTTCTTAACAAATCTTCTATAATATGACGCTAGTCCTAAAAATGACTGTACTTCGTTAGTTGTACGTGGTACCGGCCAGTCCAAAACTTTCCGAATGTTCTTCTTGTTCGGACTTATTCCTTCGCCAGACACCACGTGACCAAGATATTCCAGTTCTTCTTGGCAGAAGTTACATTTTTGGGGATTCATTTTAATTCCAGCGTCTCGAAGACGAAAAAAAACCTTTTCAAGTCTTTCCAAATGCTCCGAAAAAGTTGACGAAAACACAATTATGTCGTCCAAATAAATAAGACAAACTTCCCACTGAAGTCCTCGCAATACACAGTCCATGAGTCTCTGAAAAGTACTTGGGGCGTTGGTCAAGCCAAAAGGCATTTTATTGAACTCAAATAGTCCTTGTTGCGTAATAAATCCAGTTTTCTCTCTTCCGTCGGGATGAACTTCAATCTGCCAGTATCCAGAGGCGAGATCCAAAGTAGTAAATAAATTAGCTCCAGACAGATAATCCAATGTATCGTTTATTCTCGGAAGAGGATACGCGTCCTTTTTCGTGACGTCATTCAACGCCCGATAGTCCACGCAAAATCTCCAGCTGTTATCCTTCTTTTTTACTAATACGATTGGAGCAGCCCAGGGACTAGAACTAGGAGATATGACTTTATGTTCTAACATTTGTTTTAGCTGGGTATTAACTATTTCCTTTTGCGAGTTTGGAATTCGGTACGGTCGTTTTTTAATCGGGGGAGCATCGCCGGTATTTATTCGATGTTGAACGCCTTTAGCTAATCCCAAATCAAATTGATCTTTAGCGAATAAATCTTCATTTTTTGAAAGAAAGTCTTGTAGAAGTGCCTTTTCAATTGTTGATATTGGACATTTGTTTAGGTTAAACTTATCTAATGATAACGAGAATTCCGATTTTCCGAACGAACCATTTACTCGTTCTTCCTCAACATCTTTTACTTCATGTAGTGTACCAATTACGCAATCGCGGAAGAGAGTCGTTGGTGAATTTCCTGTATTAAGCAATCTGACGTAAAGAGCACCTCCTTTTGTGTCAACTAGTGATCGTCCCAAAGCTAGAGTATTTGATTGACGAAATCCTTCTACTGGTTCGATAAGGCCGATCGACATCTTAGGAGTTATTTCACCCTGGATTTTTCCACGTACGATCGATTCGTGCTGAGCCGGTATTTCAACATTTTGGTCCAGCGTAACGCGACATACAACTGGGTCACTCGAGTGTTGTGATCGAATCAAAGGCAAAATAGTATCGCCAATTTTTAGAACTTTTTCGTTGAACTTGAGAACGGCTCCTAAATTCTCTAGTATATCACATCCTATAACGCAGTCGTTAACTAATCCATCCGCTATATATACTTCCCATCGTTTTTTAGATCCTCCAAATTCGAATTCCACTTCAGCGATTCCTCGTACTTGTATAGCTTCGCCGGTTATAGAGTATAATTTCGGTTGACTTTCCGCGGGTGTAATCGCGTCAGGAATTCCCAAGTCACGCGCCATCGATCCTCGAATAATAGTGATGGAAGAGCCGCTATCCACAAGACCCGATGACTTAACTCCGTTAATCTTTACAGAAATGTAATACGTTACTCCGTCGCGACCCTTAATTTGCCCAGCTTGGTTTCTACTATTTATTTGAGTTCTTCCATCCTGAGAAGCAATTTGGTCCGTACCGCTCGAAAAATTACCACGGAATCTCCGGTTCCGGTTCTCGTCCGCTTGACGTTTAAAACAGTCACGCTGAAAGTGTCCTTTTCTCCCACAATAGTAACAAGTTGGTCTTGAATCGGGTTGTTGATATTGGGCTTGCCAGTTAGGTTGAGCTTGACTAAACTGCGCCGCTGCTTCATAGTGATTCTGACGATCTCGTGGAGGGTGAAAGTCTGACGCGCAGGCGTTCAATTCTCGACGAGTTGAACCCGCTTCTTGGTGGTACTTTTGTAAACGTAACTCCGCTAATTCGACAGCTAACTTTGAGACTGTTTCTTTTAACGCTTCGACATCATTGTTAGTATTTTTTGTCAATTGCACTGTTTTCGAGGACTCCGTCACTCGTTCCTTGTGAGGCTCTGAGGCAACGGTTGGAAGAACGAGATTCGTTTCTACGTAATTCGTTTAGGGCTTCAAACCTTTTCGCTATTGACAGAGCTTCAGTCAATGTATTTGGATTAGCTTGAAATACCCGATCTTGTAATTCCGGCTGTAAACCATATAAAAATTGTTCGAGTATCAACGTATCATAAGCGACTGCTCCTAGGCCTGGCATGGCTCTTTCAACTAATCTCCGTAAGTCTTGACAAAAATCATCGAGATGTTCTCTAGGTTGTTGAAATCTTGCCCGAAAACCTGCCACGTACACTCGTTGTCGTTCCGGTTGTACGAAAGCTTCTTTTAACGCGTTTATAAGGTGATCATACGTGTCCTTCTGATTCGGAGCTAAAGCGTCGTAGGTATTGAAGGCTCGTCTCGTAAGTAATGTAGGTAGAATTCGTTTCTTTCTGTCGTCGTTCCAATCGTTGGCGATAGCGCACACTTCAAAATATTTCAGCCAGGTTCCGAAATCACCGTCACCATCGTACTTCTCTGGAGTAGCGGTGACACTTGACCGATGAATTGGTTCCGGGTCTGGTTGTCGTCGATGAGGCATATTTGATATATATTCTTTGTTTTACTTTCTGTAGTTTTCCAATAATAACAGGCGATATCCCACTTCTGCCACCAATATGTAATATTATTACTCGGGTGTGGGTTTAAATGAGCTTAAAACATTTAACTCTCTCCAAACTTTATTCTTATTCCAACAGTAAAAAATATCATAACATCCCTTTTTATATTTCAAAACACAACTGCCGCATTTTTCAAAAACAAAAGAGCATGCGCTCAAAACTTAACCACGTTTTACATAAATCCACACGCGCCGATCTCCCTATAAAAATCAAACCTCCTCGTTAATAAAATTTCGATAACAAGCCAATTCGAATATAACAATAATATTTTACACATCTCTCCCCTAACGACAAAACACGTCCTCGTTAATAAAATTTCGATAACAAGCCAATTCGAATATAACAATAATATTTTACACATCTCTCCCCTAACGACAAAACACGTCCTCGTTAATAAAATTTCGATAACAAGCCAATTCGAATATAACAATAATATTTTACAGGAATATACCGCATATTTATTGGTATTACGTTACTTATATTTTATTACCTCTACCTATGTTACTTGAGTGAAGGGTATAAAAAGCTACTCAAAAATAATGTTTTGAACTTAGTATTTAAAAAATAGTGTATTAAAATATACGCAGAATGTGTCACTCCACACGTCACCTTAAGGAGACAGATATTTTTTGTTGCAGAAAAAAATCATTTTTGTAGTTTCATTTCGCGTAACAAAGCAAACTAATATCTTGATTAAATAAGTTGTTGTAACACTGTGGTAATATGCCGGATAAATAATAATGATGAATTAGGCAAATTAGAATTTTCCGAATGCGACCCGAAATTTTGAAAAGCCAAATCTTCACAGCCGTTCGACGAAGCCGGTGAAATTGACACTTTCTTAATATGAATCGACCAATGTAAGCTCTTTTTAATATTATACGTTAATTGTCGTAGAATTTTTTAATATGTTTGTATGTACATACTCTTTTGCACGTAAAATCGGGTGTTGCAGATTAAAAATTATAATTAAGGTTAATAGTATTATACATGCCTTCACAATCTGTATCAATGCAAAAGATTTTAAATGTAAAATCACCAAACGGACCTAATGTCCTCAGTTATTAATGCTGACGAAGCATCTGCCTCTAACCCGAATCAAGAAGAATTAATTCAAGAGCTTGACGATATCATTATTGGAGTGGCACAGCGAATGTCCAAAATCTCCATTATTGGACTTGGACAATCTGTAAAGGTTAAGAAAGACGACGTTTCGTACGAAACCAGAACACCACTCAAAAGAGTTGGAGATCGGGCTGTCTACCTCGATATTCAAATATACTCATACAACGCTATTAAAGAACAAATCCAGGACGAAGTGTAGCGGGTTAATCATAAAAGAATTAAATACTTGTCGGACAGAAATCTCTCCCTGGAGTACCTAAAATTCGTTACAAAACCGTTATGAATAAAAAACGTTCCAAAATTAGCATGTGTTATAGTTTCCTACGCGTCCCGCTAGGGGATTTTGTAAATATAAATAGAGGCGTGCGTTTATTTGCATTTATTTCGCAACTTGCATACGACTCGAATAAACTAAGTACATTTAAAAATTTGGCGAATTACTTTTTTGAATGACGGTTTTTTGTTAGGAAATTATTCTGAAAAGATGGAATTTGACCGCAAAGTAATAGTTTATTAATTCAGTCTATTTTTTTTACGCCATTAAATTAAGTTTAATATTTTAGAAGTAATCCGAAACACCCCCATGTTCCCAGTTCAATCAGGTCCGTCGTCGTTTAGATTTCGGAAATAAAGGGAATATTAAGAAAACTCGTTTCGAAGTAGACATTTCGAAGAATCAACCCTTAGCTGGTTTCCTAGATTTATCATGCCACGAGGTTCTCGATAATCCCTAGAAACAATCACCATTCAAACCAGTAGATGTTCCGCCAAACACCACCCCATCCAATCCAGGTCCTTCTCAACCCGGTCCATCTAAGCTAGTATACGATGGGTGGAAGGGTATAGTCGTAGAGTTCTCCCACCATACAAATTTTGGGATGTAAATTGCACTTAGACGTAAAACGTTACGTTAAAAATAATAATCAGCCAACCGCGACGAAAGATGGCGTATGTGTGAAACTAGAATCGGCGTGGGAGTTGAAAGAATATCTAGAACAGATAACTTATGAAGAAGGTGATTACTCATTAAGAAATGAGAAGGTTGAGATACTAGCGGGAATGCGAGGTGAAGTTCTCGTCTATAAAAATCGTGGACGTGCCTACGAAAAACTATTGAACTTGAAAAATTCCGGTGAAGTTTACGACGTCGCGACAACAATACAAACCGTATTGAATATTTACGAAGGACTATAAAAAACAATGGCCCTCGATCTAAGCTCTCGTTTCAACCCAAAATAACTTTTACTCAATAGTTAAAATCATTTCCAGTTCTTCTCGAAAGTATAGGGGTAAATCTATGCTATTCGAATGTAATTTTAAAAATTTAGACCAATTGAACCAAGCGGATATCAGTAATCAATTAACGCGTATTTTCCATTCAATATTATACAGGGTCTTTTTTTTTGCTCGGAAAAGTGTTTTTTTTCAAAAACTATTTATAGTACCGATTTCAAATTTGGAAGGTCAATTCTCTATACCGGGGGACATCAGTTTGAGAAATTTGAGCGTTTTCGGTAATGTTTTTCACCAATTTTGAAAAATTATTTTTCGACCACTAGGTGCGAGATAAAAAATTTCTATTATAAAGTTGTAGGCCGTCATCGAAAACCCTTAAAAATTGTTCACTCGACGAAAAACAACTTATTTATCAGTGAAAATTCGAGCTTGAAAAATTTACAAGTTGGTGAAGCCAAATTACGATTGTTTGAAACGATAATTGAAACCGAATTACCTAATCCAGTTGAAACTTTGGTTAATAAAACGACCGGATTTAAAAAACACGAGGCTATAGGTCAATCCTAAACATGCATTGGGTATTTAAAGGAAAACTTTGGGAGATTATTATCAGTGTTTGATAATATTTCGTACAATGCCTCGTTATTCAGTAGCTGAGCGTACCGAGATAGTTGCCATTTACTATGGAGAAGCAGCGCAAAACCTTAGAAGAGTGACTGAAATCTTCGCAGAAAGACATCCAAATGGAGCACCATCTGTAAATACAGTAAGACGAGCAATTCACGATTTCAATCAATTTGGGTCAACCGGATTTAGACTTCGACAACAATGTACTCGCGTACTTTGTGGCATATCCTCGTCACAGTTGCGCTAACGCCGCTGCTGATTTGGGTTGTTCTGCAAATCGTGTGTGGAAAATTCTTCGTAAGAATCGCTATCACCCATACAGAGCTACGCTCCATCAAGGTCTAATTGACGGAGACCATCAAAGACGTTATGAATTTAGCAACTGGTTACTAAATGCTGTCCAAGAAGATAGACAATTTTTGCGCCATGTTTTGTTCTCCGACGAAGCGTCATTTTCTAGAGATGGGCCCTTTAATCATCAAAACAGCCATCTTTGGTCTGACATCAACCCACATTGGGGTTTTGAATATCATCACCAGGTTCAATTTGAACGGGTCAATGTTTGGGTTGGACTTGTTGGAAACCGTTTGATTGGTCCCTTTTTCCTGCCGACGAACCTCAACGGCCAAAGGTATTTACATTTTCTACAGAACGAACTGAGTGACGCAATCGACGACCTTCCATTGGCTGAAAGACGTCAGTTGTGGTTTCAGCAAGATGGCGCCCCTCCGCATTTTTCCCGGCAAGTAACTGAGCACCTCAACAACGAGTTTCCTGAAAGGTGGATAGGGAGAAATGGTCCAGTGCATTGGCCAGCAAGGTCACCTGACCTAACACCGCTGGATTATTTTCTCTGGGGATTCGTTAAAGCAAAGGTATACGCCACGCCCATTGAAACTAGGGAGGAACTCATTAGACGAATAATCAGTGCTTGCCGAGACGTCACACCAGAAATGGTAGAGAAAGCGTTTGAGAACTTAAAACCTGTGTTGCATCCAATGGTGATATTATTGAAAATGTTTTGTAAAAATGTATGTGAATAAAATATCTGCATTTAAAAACCAAACGTGTACATTTTTTCAAGTGTGAAAACTCTACTACGTTTGTATTAGACTTGTTCCCTTTTCAATTATCGTTTCAAACAATCGTAATTTGGCTTCACCAACTTGTAAATTTTTCAAGCTCGAATTTTCACTGATAAATAAGTTGTTTTTCGTCGAGTGAACAATTTTTAAGGGTTTTCGATGACGGCCTACAACTTTATAATAGAAACTTTTTATCTCGCACCTAGTGGTCGAAAAATAATTTTTCAAAATTGGTGAAAAACATTACCGAAAACGCTCAAATTTCTCAAACTGATGTCCCCCGGGATAGAGAATTGACCTTCCAAATTTGAAATCGGTACTATAAATAGTTTTTGAAAAAAAAAACACTTTTCCGAGCAAAAAAAAAGACCCTGTATAAAATTACAGCCGATAATTTAGGCTACACGCGCGTCAGTCTAGTGGTATTTTCCGATGAATTTCACGATCCAATAAATATCCAATTAGGGAATATCTGTGAGTTGACAGCTGAGATAATTTTAACGTGGATTGAAAAGGAAGCGCAGTCTGTAAAAACAATTTATATAGAATAACCCCCTAAGGTTCGATTTTCTCTTTCTTCGAGATACCCCTATGAGAGGACAACCTAGAAGCGTGAGAACCAGAATTTTTTAATGTCTAGATCGGTATATTAACCAAGGAAATACATTTATCCCCATTAGAAATACGGAAAATTTATGTTTTACGAGAGCACTCGCGGTGGTAAAATTTTTAGCTGTCTATCAATATTTGAAAAGTTTAGGACAGGGTGCCAGTTTCAACGAATACCAATTAAAGACAATTAGAAACGGGGAAAAGCCCGTTAGCTTGGATAATGAGGAATTTATCGCTTTCCAAACGGAAAGAAATAAGAGAGGTATGTCATTGGATAATTTTGTGCTACTTCTGTTATTATTATTAGCTCTCATATATTTAAAAGAGACGAAGAGCTATCATCTATTCAAGACAAACCAACTCAAACAGATATGAAATATTTTAGAGATGTTCAAACTCAGAGATTATGAAACGCAAACTGACTTTTAATATATTTGCCTCAAAATTAAAGAACAATAAAAGAATACCACAAGCTAGTACGAAGTTATGCATACTTAATTTGATTAATTTTTTTGTAGGACCAGTCTCTCATTTAACCTATGATTTAGCTGCTGAGTCTCCAGAAAGCACACCACTCAAAGGTCTCAATCATTATCTTCCTACCCAGCCACTCCTATTAAGACCAGAGTTTCAATACGAAGTCAAAACTTATTTGGATCTGTAATGAATGTATCTCCTATGTATGTTAATTATTACATATACTTTGCAAAACACATGTCTAATATATCATTACTGATAGCTCGGAACACAATAAATACTTCTCACACAAGGGAGGTGATGATGATTTGGAAGAGTCACAAGACTGCAAGTCAAGAAGAACATGAAGTGGCTGATGGTTTATTATTAGAACTGTAAATACATTTACCAATATTTTCTAAATTGGTATTAGCAATTATTTGACCACCTGTCGCTAGTGGGGCCCCCATACATTTTTTGCCACTGGATAGAGCCAAGTTTTACACAAATGTTTAATGTAAAATCAGGTTGTAGGTCTTAAAATAAGGGTTCAGTAATATTAAGGTTTTGTGGGGCCTTTAGTAAGTTTGGCACAACCTCAAAAGCCTTGTTGTAGAGGTTTTTTAACATTACTCTCATTTCAAGAATAATGTCCAAAGTTTATTCTTATTAATTTTGAAATTACTAACTTTAAAGGAATAAGACATTTTCTAATTATGAAAATTGATATAAATTACTAATTCACTAGTAGTAACATATATATTATTTTTATTGCTAAATTCCTTATACAAAGTTAATTACTTTTTCAATTTATATAATGTTTGTGATTTTTACTACTTACTATAAGTAAATTACCTGAATATCAATTTTTTATATTCGTCAAATTAAATAACATAAATTAGTAACTTAAGATTAGATTGCAGATTGGTTGAAAAACTTTAAATCTATATTATAAATCAGAGTTATACTTAATTTTTTGTATAGTTCTGTATTATTGATATCAATTTATAGATGATGTTTTTGTGCTTAATAATTATTTTAAGCCTCATTACGATCTGACCAAATACCATGTAAATGACTCAATGGCATTAGTGCACTATCCAACACTCCTAAAGTTAATCAAAAAGGCATACGGCATAAGATCAAAGTGGTGTTCGGAACCAGTTGCCTATGACACAAAGCCAATTTGTTCTGTCATTTTAGTAACTTTTAAATGTTCAGGTCTTGGCAGTGATGGCAAACGTCATCTCAAAGTGAGCATTTGACTATTTACTTGCCAATAATAACTGCCCCTTAAATTTATACAATTGTACTGATTTTTTTTGGGAAAAATGGGCAAGTCAACCCATGTCTCATGGGTTATATTCTGGGAATTTAACTATTGCAAGCGGTATTTCTTTATCAGGAAATATCTACTGCAAGATTGCTTTGTTTATGGGGCACGCAAAAATATTTTTCTTTGGAAAAGACACCTATTCCTGGTAAGACATGTTTATTTCTTAAAGTAATTACTCAGTAACGTGATCTGCGTCCAGTGGCGTTGCCTCAATAGCCCTTTTCGTAATTTTATGCACGCATGCGCATATTGTACATTGTCGATAAAATAGCAGACGTCGTGATTGCCTTATTGGAAAAATATCTGGAGTTAATGACCGTCATTCTTATTTGGATAATTTTATAAGAAATTTAAGATAATCGAACTGAAAGATTTGTGCAAAAACAAGGGATTAGCATTTAAAAGCAATTGGAGGGAGCAAGAATATGTAGACGCCCTAAAAATCACGAAATTGAAAATGTTCCAATTGGTAAACAAGGCTTAGAGGGTCGCGGGTGCGGCGGGACTCGCGGATGAATCGTCGAAGTTGATGTGCATAAGCAACATCCAAAAGCAACGAATACCTATAGCTAAAACACTTAAAAAGTTTGTTAGAGACCTGACATTTGAGGCAAAATCATCTCATCATGGCGATTTTTTTGGAAAAGGAAATATCAAACTCCATTTGTTGTGCCTAACCCTGAAGAAGTAGCACCACCTGCCTGGTCTTCTGAATTGTCTTTATTACCAGAGTTAAATATTAATGATATCTATGACTATTTTTTAACGCAAATGTTAACGATGGCAATGATCATCGACATGATAAAAAAGTATTGCTAGGGCCATTGCCCATAAATAAGCAGGAGATATACATTCCAAATTATTGGTGGCACAGGTAAATGTGATTCTATAATTATTACAAAATTAATGATATTCTATTTAAAGGTAATTTTCTACAACATTTTATCTTTCTCCCTCCATGGTAGTCTTAGAACTCCGGTAGTAGTTCATACCCCCCGCCTTTTCCTTTAAATAACTAAATTAAAAATACATCTTGTGAAACCATAAGTAACATAAGTATGACACAACCTATTTTTAATGAGTCTGTTTTGCCAATGAAAACTAATAAACATTCGCTTAATTTCAGAAGGTAGATGTTTTGCTCGTATTGATAACCATCTGAAACTGTCAGCTATTTTGCCAATGGATATAGTTAGAAAAGGTATATTTCCGGTTCCAAATCGTCTGATTACGAAATCGTTCGATGTCATACTTATATGTATGTTACTTATGGAGAAAACAATATTACTCAATATCTAAAAATATTGGATTTGAAGGATAATGTTCATACGGTAAGTCGAGGATCCCCAGGTTTTCAACCCCGATATGATTTTTATGCTATATATTGAGTAACTTTAGTGAAACTCACACACAACTCTTATAAACCACAAATTAGTGAAGGCGTTAAATGCTAATGCTCAAAAACGTACTTAAATAACCACATAAGTTGGCATTCCTGTGTAAAACCGGGTTACGTTGTCATCGTCCTGAATTGTTTCTGTTGACCATGTTTTTTTACGTAGGTCATCATTCATCTCCTCAATTTGACGTTAAAGTTTAAAATTTTCTACCAA
Source organism: Leiobunum rupestre (assembly GCF_980474605.1). Classification (NCBI taxonomy): domain Eukaryota; kingdom Metazoa; phylum Arthropoda; class Arachnida; order Opiliones; family Sclerosomatidae; genus Leiobunum; species Leiobunum rupestre. The sequence continues at coordinate 53,086,799 of NC_143385.1, read as the reverse complement.
AATTGGATCAATTGATGTTTGAGTTCCTACGTCTTAAGAATTTGATTTAAGAGATTTTATGTCTATTCAAACAAGTGTGCAACTCTTGTGCAAAAGCTTACTTTGAAATGTTTTTCGAGCATTTTGTTTACTGATTATTTGAATTTCTTTATAAATATCTGAAGACAAAAGATAAATATCGAGTATCCGAGTTATTTTAACATCTAAAGCCTATTTTCAACTGAAAATAGGAGTGGGATAGGGGGAGCCGAGAGGTAGAGAAGAAGCCCACTAAAAGTGACGACAGAGGTTTTTTGAAAACACATTGGGCCGAGTAGGATGAGCTACCATCTTTGCCAGTTTTCCATGTAGCGATAGACGAAGGGGTCGTCACCGAAAGTCCCCGCTTCCTCCCCCCCGGAAGTACCTAAAATAGGTCACCCCCGCAAAGGGGGTACACATTGTGGGCGTGGCCATGGGTTTCAGGTCACCCCCACCAGGTTGTGCGCGCGATTACCACAAGGTTACCCTGCGGCGCGTTTACTTCCCGCTGATTGGCTAGCGCGAAATTATTTAAAATGGCGTCAGTGGCGCTGATTGGTTGGTATTTTGGCGCGAAATTGTAAAAAATGGGGTCAATGCTCCTTTAAAGGAATGGCCGTCGCTTAGCTATACTCGGGCTTTTCCATTGTTAACGCTGTGACAGGTTTTTGATTGATTAAGAGCAGATGTTTACGGGGAGACTCGTGGAATGCGCCGTTGCTAGGATACTCCGCGCGCTGTAAGAGGAACTTCTAGAATTTTATTCGGAGCGATTTCGTTGTATACGTGAATTTCGAAGGAAAAATGGCTACGTTAAATAGTCACGATATTCCTTTAAAATTTCTTTCGTGTAAAACAAATAATACCAATTTTAATGATTAACTGAAATTTTTGCGGTTAATTTATTTGTTCCGCTGACCTCTACTCTCGTTTGACGCTGCTCACATCGATATTGGGGAATTCAGAGCCGGATACCATTTCTCTCTTTATGGTTGTGGGGACTGCGTCAGGTTCGCCAACTTCCGCTTTTATGGCTTGGATGTGGTGGGGCTTTTCAGATAGAGAGTCCAACTGCTCCTTCGTCAAACGTTGCAGTTGAACCAAACAATACCTTCCGCCCACTTGACGTCGTCGTTGTGATTGGTGCACTGGTTTTGGGAGGTGACTGTGCAACGCGTTAATTTGTTTTAAAGAAATACCATGACTTCGAAGGTGACCTTCGAGGGTTTGGCTAGTATCGAAGATCCGGTCGCAACTGGGGTTCTGTGGGCCTTATTCCTTTCAGGGTGAAGTGCTCTTTCGTGGCGAAGTACATTGCTCTTACGTTTGGCCCGATATAGGCACTTTGAACATCCAAAGGGCTTCTCGTTCGAGTGTCTACTTTTGTGTCTGATCAAATTATCCTTATTCGCAGACGCATAGCTACACTGATCACACTGAGATGGTTTTTCGCCGGAGTGAGTTCTTTGGTGGCGAATCAAAGTACCCTTCTGTGCAGACGCGTACATACACTGGTCACACTGAAATGGTTTTTGGCCCGAGTGAGTTAATTGGTAGCGAATCAAATTACTCTTGTGGCTCGTTGCGTAAACGCACTCTGTGCACTGGAACTTCTTATCTTCTCGGCCACTCATTTGGCCACAATCACGCTTTACAAGTTTGGTTCAAAGTTTCTTTTGGAATTATGAATTTGTGTCGCAAATACAACCGGAAAGTCTTGCAAAGTTCGTTATCGATAAAACCACTTCTAGAGATCCCTAAAATATAGTAAAATTTAAATAAAATATTTTGGTAAAATCAGATTCGGTGCTAGCCCTCGTAAGATTTCAATGAAAACATTTATGTTCAACTCAGGCGAACCAACATTTTTAACAATCAATTTTGGCTAACACGATTCAGGAACGTTTCTGTTCCACAGCATAAATAGTCATAAACATTTTATTCTATGTAAGGCCCTACGAGTTTATTTGTCGTCTACTAAATAAAAGGGACACAAAGCCATCAACTTCGTGTCGCAGCACGCCTTGAAGAGATGCAAATTTGCGTTTAGCTCGAGCGCATTCTAAGACATATAAACGATGAAAACATTTTGCTATTATAGAGATAAAGTTAAAAACAAAATTAAAATTATAGTTATTGTAATTTATTTTATGATTTCTAATGGAGAAAATGACTTTCAGGCTAAAAGATTCTGCCTCGTTCTGGAGAACACCTATTAATCCGGGTAATAACCTGGCCTAAAACCTCGATATACTCCGTCTGGGCTCGGAAAACGTTGTCTTATTCTCAACACCGCGCAAGCAGGGTGGACCAATCGATTCTCGACACCCAAATGTCCGAATAGCCACAATGCCCAATTGGAATAGGCAGCGAACTTCAATCGGTCGTTGGAAATATTCAACATATTTGCATCGAGAATAAGTTCGTTTCTCTTGTTTAAGACTAGATCGAATGGTTCAAAGCACAAGATGCGAATCTCTTGTCCGTTCGTTAAACAGTCCGGACTGTTACAGCAACTGTTTTTTGTTTCCGTAGGCATTGGTTGACAATGCCTACCGATGCAAAAAGGTTCTGGTAGGGCATCGTCTGGAAGAGGCTCTTCTGGTCCCGCGCCGCCCTCAGCTAAATTGGAATGCATCGTTTCGCTTCTCTCAACGCATAGGTCCATTTCCGCCATCCCTGATGATACGGTTTCTGCAACAGCTTCATTGGTAAAATTCTAGACAATTTCAACAGCAGTGACTCTTTGCCTGCCTGGGAAATCTTCTGTATGATCTTCTAGAATAGTAAAAAGTGGTTTCGTAACTTCAATATGATTCTACAATTCGGAAGACTTACTTGTATCTCCATCTCCGTTTCCGTTTCTAATAAGCCACTGCTTATTATGGAATCGTTATTTCTATCGACTTTAGCCATGGCGTCTCGGATTCCTCTACCCCAGCAGCACAGACAAGTCGTTATATTGTCGCATAACGGTCGTACAATTGTAAAATAGTCTTGGTCATTTCGAGGTCTTTAGAAGACCAATTTGTATATAGCCATTTTTAGCATTATTGTTCGGAGCACCGCTTTCTGACGGCTTTGCGACACCCTTCCCGCGAAGTGCAATTAACCGCTAGATGCCGATACAGTCAGAGCCTACAATATCATAATTTTTCGAAAATGTAACCATACACTAGTATAAATAAAGAAGGTTGTCAACATTTTTATCAGGGATGCCATACTGTTTTTATTTTTAAAAACAAGGATTGGCGGTTTTTGGGCTTTTTTGAAGTTTAGTTTTGGCGGGTTTTAGGTTGAAAATCTGGCATCCCTGATTTTACGAAAACCAGCTGACAACGTGTGAAGCTCCGCATCCGAACGTTCTAAGAAGAGCTTGGGAAAAAAGGTAATTTTTCAGCAAAGATGTTATTATTTATTTTGGTATTATTGGCACAAGTGTAATTGTAGAATTGGTATAAACGTAAATTGCGCTTCCACATAATACTTACTAGTTAAGTGTTTTTTTCTCCTTTAAGCCTTGTAAGTTGTATGCACTGACATTTACCGAATTTCGTCTCGACTCTAGTCGCAACAGTTTTCTAACTAATATAATAATTCCTGATAAATTTCTATAATCTATATAGTTAGAATTTGTTTTTACAAACAAGGAACGAAGATAATAAGCGAAAAATATATGATAAAGATTATGTCAGTAAAAGGCAAAATATTAGACGTAAAAAGGCGTACTTAGAAAATATATTAGCAGAAGCTAATAAAACCTCCATCGATAGTGTGTGTATGTGGCTTCAGATAATGAAGCAAGTTGTTCCAGTGCGAATCCCACTTGCCCTAAATACGTGTTGGAAATTGAAGTTACCCAAGTACATTATGAAAAATATAATGACTTAGTAGATGAACATAACCTTAATGATGATATATCATTAAAGTCAGTATCATCTGATAGTTCTTCAGACTCAGATACCAGCTCAGATGATCAAAACTTAGATTTAGATGATGACTTAAGAAGATGGGCTATTGAGCATAATGCAAATTTTTCATGTGTAAATGATTTATTGGGAATTGTTAGACGACACCTGGACGTTCCAAAAGATGCGCGCACTCTTTTGAAAACTCAACGTACTACAATAGGCCACACTATAAAAGTACAAAACGGAGAATACTATCATGTTGGTCTAAAAGTAGGAATTCAAGAATTTTTGGCCCAAAATCCTGATTATTCTGAAACCCTTTCATTTGCCATAAATACATAAGATTATGTATTTGTACCCCGCCGTTCCGCTGGGCACTACGGCGGCACACAAGACAAAGAGTCATGCCGGACAAAAATGCACTTTGCGAAACAAACGTTCGGCCAGTGAGACAGCCATAAAGACTGGCTCACATATGGCAAACAAACGCCCTCATCATGGCCCAACAAAAGGCGACACCATGGGCTGCCCTAATTCCCACCCTCGCACAGCTGAGGACTAGAGTGACTTCCTCTTCCACCACACAAATCCTCCCCAGTAGGATATTGAATGCCAAGTATGGAACACCCCCGAGGTTCCAGTGACCCAGCGCCCCGATCACGAGACACCTCCTCGAGGACTCCAGTGACCCAGCAAACCGGGTGTGGACCGCCCCCAAGAGCCCCGCGACACCGAACGCCGGGTGTGGAGCCCCTCAAGAGCTCCAGTGACCCCATCAAACCACTGGATAGGAACAGTGTACCTGTGCAAATCAGCCGCAGGTTATTAGCCATACGTTGCCCGGCTCTCGCCACGAGGAGGCTTTGCAGTCAGGATTTAAGATGGACTGCCATTACATAAAAGCACTAATAAACATTTTTGGCCAATTTTTGGAAATATTTATAGCTTCCAGAAAGGCATGGTAGGCCAGCCATTCATGGTGGGAATTTTCTATGGTGATTCTAAACCTGGCTGTATATCTGAGTTCTTAAATCCTTTAATAAAAGCGCTAGTGCAATTACAAGAAGGGATTAAGTTTAACGGAAAAATAATTCCTTGCCTTCTTAATAGTCCATTTATTATGGACACTCAAGCGAAAGCCGATTGTAAAAAAACCAAAGGGCATACTGGATACAAGTCATGTGATAGATGTGAAGTACATGGTGTATATTTTGGGGGACGTACTACATTCTTAGATTTAGATAGTCGTTTACGAACTAATGTTTCATTTCGAACCTTAGATGACGATAAGTATCATTTAGTTGGGGAACCGTCTCCTTTTTTAGCACTAGATATAGACATCGTAAAACAATTTCCATATGATTACATGCATTTAGTCTGCCTAGGTGTGATGAAACGTCTATTAATTCGATGGCTTAAGCAAGGTACAAGGGCTGTTAGGCTAGGGATCCAACAAAGTGATGAGCTATCCAATAAACTAATTTCTTTCAAGAAGTATATACCGAAAGAATTTGCTAGAAAACCCAGATTTGTTAAGTATTTTGAGCGATGGAAAGCCACTGAGCTTAGACAGTTGCTACTATACACGGGTCCAGTGTGTTTAAAGGGCATAGTATCTGAAAGTATTTTAAACAATTTTCTATTGTTACATTGCGCTATTTATATTCTTTCAAGTAGTGAATATTGCCAAAATTATAGTGATTATGCCAATGATATTCTGAGACTTTTCATAACAACTGGAAGTGAATTTATGGTCAGGATTTTGTTGTTATGAATGTTCATGCATTATCTCACTTGGCTTCTGACATCAAAATGTATGGTCCCCTTGATAATTTTAGCGCCTTTCGTTTTGAAAATTATTTACGCATTTTGAAAAAAAAATTACGTACCCCAAATAAGCCACTACAACAGATAATTAGAAGAATAAGTGAAAATTCGAAACTTAAAACAACTCCAATATTAGAGAGTCCAATTTTAAAAAAGGAAATTCAAAATAACTTGGATTATTTGCCACCTAATGTCACTGTGTATGAAAAAGTTATTTGCAATGAATTTGTAGTTTCAAAACGTATTGGTGACAATTGTTTTAAAGTCTCTTCTGGAGAAATTATTACTGTTCGGTGCATCTTTCAAAATCCAACGAAAGATATTTATGTAGCTGCTAACGTAATTAAATGTGTTGGTGATGTGTATTCCTACCCTCTGCTATCATCTCAGCTTGGAATTATAAAAGGAATGAACACTAAGAAATCAAATAACTATCCGCTCTCAAGTTTAAAACAAATGTTTATTTCTACCAGATGAAAAAGGAGACTTGTGTTCTATTTTTCCACTTTTACACTTGTGCTGAAACTATTTTTATTTATACTGAGAAGCTATCGTAAACTCAACCTTCTTAATAGATCTTTGCAGTTGTTAATTTTGTTGACTATGAAGCTGTCGAAGTTATACCTCTAACTTGGTGCGTTTCTGAGGGAATTTGTGTCTATCCACCCAAAAGTTCGAAATTTAATTTGCCAAAAATGGTTAGAGAAAATGTTAAACCCAATACAAATTGGACAGAGTACAACTCCAAGATTATTTATAAATCAAGTATATTACATTTTTAAAATAAAAACCTCATTTAAAATTTAATCAAGTGTCATACGATAGCGCCAGAGAAAAACTTAAATTAGCACAAAATCAATCTGATATCCAGAGTCAAAGTGAACCAGAACTATTAGGACGGGGACTTAGTAAAAATTAAACGTACAGATGTCATCCAGTGATGAAGAATCATGTGAAATAAGTAAGTTAGTAGTGCTTTTTTAACAAATAATCAAATCTATAACACCTACTCGTAAACTTAGATGAATTGCAAAAGAAAACAGTTCACGGTTCAAGGAAAAGGGGGTTGACTTCTTCGTCACAGCAATATAAAAAAGATAAATTGTTTAAAATGCCAGATGCTCCCTCATTTTTGAAGAATAGTGATGAAAGTGTACCCAGTAAGTTTTATTTAAATAACGTTTAATCTTCTTGATCAAATTATTATCGATGTACACATGTTAGCATCCAGTGGCGTAGCCAGAAATTCGTCGAGGGGGGTTTAAGTATATGAATCTTCATAGGGGGTGAAATTTAATAGTCAAAGATAGGCCAAAAGGGGGGGGATTGGACAAAGAAACCCCCCTTGTCTTTGCCACTGTCAGCATCAGAAAATAAAGCAAGCCTACTTCTGGTGAAAAATCCCCAATATAAAACACACTATTTTCTCCTGTTTTTAATTCGAATAACCATAAGATTACTTTTGATAAACGTTAGTAGCATGTTAAATTAGAAAATATTCCACATTTATAATTGGTTATTTTATTGCCAAATAGTTTGTAATGAAGAATCAGATCTCAGATCTGAAAATAGTGGCGAACGATCTACGCTAACTTCCAAAATTATTTCTCTTGAGAATAATTCAGGTAAAATATTTTTTGGGACAAACAGTTTTAATTGCACTATTGAAATTTATGATTTTAAATCTGTTTATAAATAGTATAGTAAAAAGTTTAGTGGACTGTTTACCTCAATTTGATTAATTTTATTTTATTTGTACAGAGTTAAATTATACAAATAACAGCATGGTCCGGGGTATCTTTACTTCAGACAATATGGTTAAGCAAAGTCTCAAAGAAACCTAATACTCACCTATTTTTAAATGCAGAAAATTCTAAAAGAACAGTGCCAGTAATGAAGTTGCCCAACAAGTCAAACCCATGTTTTAATAACATTGTGGAAGGTGGGGAAAATGGAACTGCTAATTAATTTCATATTTTTCATGAAACATTTTTTTTACAGGAATGAGTGATGCAGTATTCAAAAACACTGTGATATCAATTCTTTGTGACATGAAAATTAATCTTGATGGTATTGAAAAAGCTCTAAAGGGTGACAAGGAAATTTATGTGGATGCTTGGGATAACATAAACAACGAAAATAAAAAAAACTGCTGTAGGTTTTACATAGTAAAATTCAAGATAGTATAGAAAAACACTACTATTTAAATTTTTAACAGGTAGAATATTTTTCAAAAAGCTTCAAAGACTTGAAACTGATTGATGTAATTTTTAGTAAGGCATTTAAACGTATTTTTACCATTCAGAATGGCAATTAACAATATTTCCAAAATCAACAGATGCTGTTTCAATTTGCACAGGAATGAAATCTGACTGCTGTAAAAGATACCAAGTTGAAAACGTAGTTAAAAACTGGTTAAAACATGGCAAGGACCGAGAAGGGGGAAAACAAAGAGACTTTTATCAAAATTGCAACAAAATGTTGACGGATAAACCTCACTTGACAACAAATAATTAGGAGGAAACTAATTCCTGATATTTTTACGTCTAAGAGTATTTAGAATTATTTTTTTCAAAATATTTCAATTAGTTTTCTAATTGTGTTAGTTCCTTTTTATTTAAGATCAAGTAATCCACTTGAATATTTAAGTCCGCTTTCAATATAAGTTTTTTTTCAAATCGTTTATTATAACTGTTTAAAAGTGTGTAAAATATAAATGTTACAAATTGACCTAAATGGTTAAAATAATTGTAACATTGTTTTTCGAATATAAAATTGTATCAATTTTTCATTTTTGAACAGGAATAAACTTAGTTCTCTCCTATAACAAAAATATCCACATTAAGTAAACCTACTTATAAGAGTCGCATTTTAGTCGGTTCAACGTCTTTTTGGTAGTCCTAATGTAGTCATATAGTAAGTCTCGAATGACTACATGAGGACTAACATGGGTAGTCGGCCAGTCGTCTGTTAAATACTCATAATTTAGTCATATAGTACGCCACAGACGACTACATCGGGACTAAAATGTGCAGTCAGCCCGACGTCTTTTTGATAGTCATAATTTAGTCATATAGTACGCCACAGACGACTACATCGGGCCTAAAATGGGCAGTCCGCCCGACTTTTTTTAAGTCATATAGTACGCCACAGACGACAGAGAAATAGGCAAGATTATAGAGCGATTTTATAGATAAGGTCCCTTATCCATAACCACATTTTTTATAGATACCAAAATTATAGAGCGATTTTTATAGAGCCACCGAATTTATAGATACTTAACCTCGCCTTCTTTTGCCTCCGGCGTTTATACAGAGCCTCGCTCACCACCCGTCGTTTTATATATACTTACAATGACCGTTCAAGCCGCTGACTTCTTCGCTCCAGGGGTCCCCCCTCTTTTTTCCCGACAATAGCAAGCCAAGAATGTTACTCGCTCTTTTTTCGTAGGAATAAGTCTCTTTCACGACGCGCGTTCAATTGCCTAATATTAGTTGAATAACAAGACATATATTTTTTTCATTTTTTATTTTTAATTTTGATAATACACCAGACTAGGTAACTGAGTAAAACACAAGAAGAACAAGTTATACGCTTGAAGAGCAGATGTCAGGTTACGCCTCTCAATTAGATTAGTATAATCGCTTATAATGGTAAATGGACTTGAATAACAACCAAATTTACGCATTACGTCTGGAAATATATCAGAATCTCCTTGACCGAAATGGATCTCTTCAAAATCTTCGCTGTGAGGGTAGCCGGCAACGCGTTGAACGTGAAGTTTGAGAACTTCGAACATCGCTTCAATACAGGGCCTCTCCTTCTCAATTTCAGTCAAATGTTTGTCGACGGCGTGGATACATAAATTTAAAGCTAGGATACCCGCTTCCCCAAGTTGGAATTCCTCTTTTTTCCCGAAACTTTTATACGCCAAAAGAGTAACGTTCCCTTTACTAGCTAAAAGTTCAAAAGTACGACCCCCAATCTTTGCGAGCTCGAGACTAAATTTTTTTCAACTTCTCTGGTGTGTGATTCAATGAGATACCAATTTTGATACATCTTATTAAAAGCTACAGGCGGGAGGCATATTGAGGATTGGAAAGTAACGTCGTTGAAAAAGAATATTTCCAGGTCCTCACCTTTTAAACCAATTGATAGTCACGAATGTTTTCCTAAACGCCAGCGAAAATTGATTTTCCGTTACCCAAATCGTAAGACATCTTAACGCTTCGAAACCCGAATACGAAATGACGCAAACCCGGGAGCTACCCCCGGTATTAATATCCCTCGGATGACTCATGCACCCCGGGGAAAAATATATCGCGCCCGGACAAGATTTTTTTATTACCCTTAAAAAGTTCCGAAATATACTGCTGAAATATAGAACCGAAATTTCAAAAAAAGAATCTAGTATAAGTACTAAAGGTTTTAAGGGGTTTCTAACTATACTAGGGGGCTTCTTTTTTTACCCTTCCATCACCGATTGTATCAAAATAATTATATGTGGAATAAGAACGAATATATTTTTTTTTTTTAATTTTACCTGGAAAAAAAAATAGGTTTTAATAAAATTTCCGGAGCAGCGATTAAAAAGTAAGACGTACTCAAGACATTAATTGATGGGCCCTCTCGGCCACCGCCGCGGCTAGTATGGCCTGGACCGCGTCCAGGACCACGTCGGGTAACTCGGCTGTAGCCTAAAGAAATATTATTATTTTTTATTTAGATTAGTTAAATTTCTTCTTACACAACGACGATGTTGGAAGACTCCCCGCCCAATGGAGAGTTGATAGCCGCTAGCGATAAAAATATATTTTAAAAAATAACCGCTATTTTATAGGATAATAACTTACGGGTCGGGGATGACGGGACGGCCACGCCCGTACCCCGGAATTCGCGGGGGTGGTAGGCTTTCCCCTGGACTAATGAAAATCATATTTTTTAAGAAATGTAAAAAAATTAGACCAAATGCGAGTCACGCTTCTGCGATGGGGGCAATACATCGACTGCGCCGTAACCAACATCGCATTATCTCCACGCGTTTTCGACCTCCAACGGGGCTATGATATTTCATTTTTTTAAAGAATTGGAAAAAAAATTTGACCAATTTCAACTTACACTACCGCCGGAATTGGGACAGGGGCGATGACATTTTCCCCTTCCGGGGAATGCGATCGGCGTTCTTCGGGACTAACGAAAAATTTTTTTTAAGAAATGTAAAATAAAAAATAGGCCAAATTTTAGCTTACATTGACTCTAGCTGCTCGTTTCGAGATGACATTTTGGAATGAAGCCAGATAATTCTAGCACTCACGGTCAAAAAAGATGACAATGAGCAAGTCGAGAGAAGGGGGGGTGTCCGCAGGGGTTGAATCACCCCACCTGCAAGTAGAAATTGCCGCGAGCCAAACGACGGGGGGACAATACTCGACTTTTTTCCATAGAAAAGGAGTAAAATGGTGAAAATAGATGACAAAAAATAAGCTGAACTTGAAGCAACGAATATTTTTAAAATCAATGATGAAACGGGAGCCCCTGATGTACCCTCAATTCCCCCCGAAAACAATTTAGACTCGCTTAATGACGATTTATTTTTACCTTCCGAAGAAGAAAATTGGCTAGCGGAATTCCCTTTAAACGAGACGTCAAAACTCCCAGCTGACAGTCCCGAGAATAGCGAGACACGTGGCTTAACTACAGCGGGCGGAGACGAGAGGAGGGACTCGCTCCTTCCTCCCGAAACGTCAAAACTCCCAGCTGACAGTCCCGAGAATAGCGAGACACGTGGCTTAACTGCGGCGGGCGGTTCGCCGGAAGCCTTGGCGCCCGGGGAGGAGAGGAGAGACTCGCTCCTTGCCTCGCCAAATATAGGAGCGCTAACTATTTTAATAAGGAGGAAAATAAAATTTTACGCTTAAATCCGGAAGTAGATACTTTTCTCGGCTTGAATAATATTACGTCGGAATTTCACGAGGGTTCAAGCGTTAATAACCTTCTTCCTTCTAGACAAAGGAGTTCTTTTTCACAACTTCTACCCCGTAATAACTCGGTTCTTCAAGCGGATTTAGGGTTAGATTCGTCCCGACCCGGGACTTTTCCTCAAACTAACGCGGTATTTCTTAGAGAGACTGTTTCTCGCGGCGATTCGCATACCCACGTCTTTACTCATAAAATTAGGTGTCTGAATCCGGAAGTAGAAACTTCTATTACCCCACCCCTCGATTTGAATATTACGTCAGAATTTCACGAGGGGACAATCGTTAATAACCTAGTTCATTCCAGAAAAAGGAGATCTTCATCGCAACTTCTACCACTTAATTTAGCGGTTCCCGGGGAAGTTTCACCGCGAGCCGGGACTTCCACTAACGCGATTTTAGTTAGAGACACTTTTTCTCGCGGCGATTCCCCATGCCCGGTGTTTTCTCCTTCGCCACGTAAGAACCCGGACCCTCGCATAAAATTTTAAAGTGGGGGAGTGAAAGTTCGATTTCATCATTTAACTGGTATTCGAACGAAGATATTCCTCCTCTTTTATCGCCTCTCCCCGCGGACGATGACGAAGTTCAACCGCCTCAACCATTTCAGCTCGATGAACTAGAGATCGACCAACCACCCCCGATTCAAGTTGGAGGTAATCAACCGGAAATCGCTCAGCCTCTTCAAGCACCCCAGCCTGAAGACCTGCCTGCTCTTCAAGAAGAGGAGCGTCTACAGCTCCCAGTCATCCCGCCACTTCCGCTTCAAGTCATCGAGGCTCCACCCGTTCAACAAGATGGCCAGGGTCTTCAGCTGGAACTACCCGCGAATTTTGAAATTATCCAAGATGGAACGAAAGAATATCCGCTATTCAATCTCGTTGGAAGATACGTTAAAGTGCGCTTCCTCGCCGACGTAGAACTCGGGATTACGCAGTTCGTGACCTTTATTTTTGATCAACTTCTCCATGATGACCGAGTTCAAATTTCGTGTACCTCGGAAGTTTTCCCGGCGCGGGTGCTCGAGATTTCCTTCCGCCAGAAATCGCAACTTCAGCCCGGTGATGTTTTCGATTTACTCGAAGGGGAGATCTATCTGGATGAGCGAGATGATTTCTGGAACTCACCAATTTTATTCACGTTAAACGTGGTAAGATTACCTCACGGAGGGTCCCTGAGGCGACGAGGACTTAAAAAGCATATCGATTACATACGCGATAAAAGAAGTTTTATCTCAGTCCAAAACAAAGACTCCTTGTGTCTCCCGCGAGCATTAATTATTGCTATCGCTCATTTAAAGAAAACGGAAACCCCAGAAATAAAGAATATTTCCAGGAGTATAAGGCTTTGTACAAGGGCTCTTCGCGAAAACAAAGGGAAAAAGCCGAGGAGTTACGCGTCGAGGCCGGCGTTTCGAAACGCGAATGTGGAGCATTCACGAGTTTAGTGCATTTCCAATTTATTCTCTCTGACTATCAAATAATCGTTTTTGAGGTTTATAACGACAGACCTAGGGTATTATTCCAAGGCGAAGGGGGGAACTCCGGTAATAAACTTTATTTAATTTATAATCAGAAACATTATGACGTAATCGCGAAATTGACGTCATTCTTCCCCACTAATTATGCCTGTTCCATCTGCTTGGTCGGATACGATAAATTTGATCGCCACAAATGCGCAATTTTCTGCAAATCCTGTTTCAGACATCAGAAATGCTCCGGTGAGCTAGTCAAATGCGCCGATTATTTTCGCTCCTTTCATGGACTGGAATGCTTCCAAAGCCATCGCGAATCGGTTCCCTCCCTCTGTAGTCAAGTTAAAGTGTGCAAAGACTGTTACAAATACGTGGACTATCGCTCTAGGGAAACTATCCATTCTTGTTTGGAAGTTTTCTGTCGTATTTGTAAAAAGCACGCGCCGCATCCTCACCTTTGCTTCGTCCAGCGAATTAAAGACCGCCCCGAGCCTGACATGACCAAACGAAGATTAGCACTAGGGGGCGTGCCTTCTTATTTGTTTGTGTTTTATGACATCGAGTCGATTCAGAATAAACAACACGTAAATAAAAAGGGGGCGTTCGAGCATGAGCCGTTTCTTCTAAAATCCCAAATTGTATGCCCCGCGTGTATCGACGAGCGAGACTCGAACTTCGATTGCGGGGTGTGCATCCGCTTTAGCTCGCGACAAAAAAAAATTTACGAGGGAAATGTTGTGAGGAAGTTTGTGGATTATATCAGAACTCTAGCGGATATTAAAAAAATTTGCTTATTCGCCCACGCCGCGAAATGTTATGATCTCCAATTCGTATTTAAAGCCGTTCTATCAATCGACGAGACTTTTGTGCCCTTCGTGATAGTAAACGGGACTAAAATTCTCTTCTTTAACTGTTTTAATTTCAATTTTCTCGATTCCTATTCGTTCATCCCCATGGGACTCGCCGCGTTTAGGAAGACGTTTGGACTAGGGCCTTCCATGGATAAGGGTAGATTCCCTCACCTTTTGTTTAATTTTGTCGAAAATAATTTCGATCCCGCTGACCCCATAAACACTAATTATTCGACCGAGAAGGGGGATAAATTTCCGCCCCTTGAAGCGTACGGGGCTAACTATCTAGGGGTAAACGAAAGAGCGGCTCTTCTTAAATGGCACGGGGAGCAAATAGCCGCGGGCGGTCACTTTGACTTTCTAAAAGACGCGATTTTTAATTGTACGGCGGATGTCAATATACTCCGACTGGGATGCGCAACGTTTATACGTGAATTCATGGAAATCTGTGACACTGACCCTTTCCGCGCCGCCATCACGCTTCCGGGCGCCTACAATTACGTCTTTAGGAAACGCTTTCTCATTCCTGACACGATAGGGATACTCCCCCCCCCCCCGGGGGATGAGAAATAGGGACCGACAATCAACCGCGGCCTTTGAATGGCTCGCCTGGGAAGAAAAACGCAGGGGTATAAGAATAGTGTCAGCTCTGCGGGGGCGGGAGGCTATGGTAGGTAAATTTAAAGTCGACGGTCTAGACGGAAATGACGTTTACATTTTCGAGGGTTGCTATTTTCATGGCTGTCCACGGTGTCAAGTAGTGGGAAGAGACAGACCCCTATGGTCAGATCCCTCGCAAACGTTTAACCTACGCTATCAACAAACAGTCAGGGTCGTTGCTCAACTCCGGAAACTTAAGAATAACGTTACAGAGATCTGGGAATGTTATTTTTACGCGCTTCGCCGTCAAGCGAAGGATAAGGCGTTTTTCGAAAAAGTACGTGCCATGTTAATTTCACCCTTGAATCCTCGAGACGCGTTTTTCGGAGGGAGAGTTAACGCGACAGTCCTTTACTTCAAGGCCAAAGGCGTTGAACGCGCGTTTAACGTCGACATGCTTTCACTTTACCCGACTGTCAACCTTCTAGATAAAATACCCGTCGGTCACCCGAAAGTTTTATTAGATCCTGATGATTTACGAGATCTCGATTCGCTGGACCTGTTAATTTAGTGCCGTGTTCTCGCCCCTCCTAGACTTTTTCATCCTAACCTACCCATGCACTGTAATTCGCGACTTCTTTTCGTTTTATGCGGTACCTGTGCACGTCTAAGATTTCAAGGAAGGTGTCCTCATTCCGATCCCGAGCGGGCATTCGTGGGGGCATTCGTTTCCGACGAACTGAAACTAGCCGTTTCCAGAGGTTACAAAGTGATTGAAATGTACGAAGCTCGGCATTATCAAACAACGCAGTATAACAAGGAGACCCAGGAGGGGGGCTTGTTTTCGGACTACATCAAGACCATGTACAAAATGAAGGCCGAGGCTTCGTGGTTTCCAGCGGGGATCACTACCCCCGAAGAAAAAAACAAATACGTCTCGGATTTCGAGGACCACGAAGGCGTTAAACTCGATCCCGCGAAGATCGCGTTAAACCCCGGTAAACGTGCCATCGCGAAGTTAATGTTAAATAGTTTTTACGGTAAGTGGGGACAACGGAATAACCTCGTAAAAACCGAGATCATTAAGGACCGCGAACAATTCTTTAAACTATTTAACGACCCGAATATCGAAAGGAAAAGTGTCTTGGCGATAAACGATAAGACGTTGCTTGTCAAATGGGAACATCTCAAGGAAATCGATCCGGCTTTGGCTCATGTAAACGTAGTTTTAGCCTGTTATACCACCGCTTTTGCCCGGATGAGGCTCTATAGTCACCTAGAGGCTCTAGGGAATAGTATATTATACCACGATACGGACAGTTTAATTTATAGATCACGTGATGGGAATAAACTAGTGCAGGAAGGAACCTTTCTTGGGGATATGACGGACCAATTATCCGAATTTGGTCCAAATTGCCATATTACTGAATTTTGCTCGGGCGGTCCGAAAAATTACGCCTTCCGCGTACTCAACCGCGATACTTGTGAAATTAAGGAGGTCGTCAAGGCTAAAGGTCTCAGGCAGAACTATTCCACTAGGAATTCCATCTCTATGGACTCGTTGAAAGGGATGCTCGGAATCGACGTAGACGCGCCCACTCTCGAGAAAGAAATCGAAATTCCACACCATATTTGTCGGTTAAATGATCATACAGTGGTAACTGTAAATCAAGTTAAAAAATATCGACCAGTTGTCAATAAATTACGCGTTATCGATAATTTCGAAACATTACCGTTCGGATATAAAGAATAATATTTTAAAAAAATGACTAGTTCAAAATGAGAATGAAAACATATCCTAATATTCAGGTATAACCCGCTTAAATTACCCTTATACGCGAAGTTTCGGTATTAACTGTTTTTTATCCAACATATTCAAAAGATAAGTCGTTATGGCTTTAAAACTATTAACCTATAATGTAACTCATATTAGGCGATAAGTCCCACTTAAAATGGCAGCATCAGTATTAAGTAAAGAACATCGCTAAACTCATATTTTATTTTACCCGAACGGTTTGTTTCTTAAATATCGATGTAGCTAAACTTAGAGACCTCATTTAATAAAAGCATGTTACCACTGTATGGTCCTTTCTCCGCTCTTCTGAGCGGGCCGAGCGGTAGCGGGAAGTCCGTTTTGATGGCGTGAATTATAAAAAATAAAGAACACATTCTCCTCATCGCCGATGATTTAATGAACGAGAACAATGGTCAAATCGGGGCTTTCTTCACGAAAGGCGTTCACCACCGTAATATAAGCTTCGTATTTATAACACAGAACATTTTCCCAAAAACAAAGGATGCGCGCGATTGTTCGTTGAACGCGAATTACATTGTTTTGTTTAAAAACCCTCGTGATCAACTTCAACCCGCTATATTATTCCGTCAACTTAGAGGCGCCAATTACCTGTTCACTATCCAGGCCTATCTCGACGCGACCAAACGCCCTCACGGCTATATTCTTATCGACAACAGGCAGGAGTGCCCCGATGACTTCCGTTTAAGAACGGATATTTTCCCCGACGAAACCGAAATGGTCTATATCCCTAAGAAAAAAAAGTAGGGAGCATAAAGTCAGCGGAGAGGAAGAAGTCCCAAACCAGTTCGAAAATACCGGCCCTGGTTGCTGGACACAAAGATTTTCTCTCGGCCCTAGGTAGATCAAATTTTAAACAACGACGCGCTATTCTCCATCACGCTAAAAAACCCTTAATTGATGCTATTGCTGAATGCTGCGATAATACTTTGAAAGGGAATTTAAAGTTAAACCCTTGTCAGAAACGAAAACTAGCTAAACAAAAGAAATTCATTAGACAGGTAGCCTCTAGAAAAGTAGCCTGGCGTAAGAAGGTAATTAATTTTAGTTCAAAAAGGTCACGGGATTCTAAGTATTCTCATCCCCACCGTTATTTCAGCCTTCAGTGGGATTTTAGGTCGTTCTTAAGGGAATAAAAAAATTTACGCTCAAAAGTTAGCCTTAGTCCCCCTCGACTCGTTAGGAAAAAATAGTAATAATAAAAATGTTCTCATCCCCCCTCGAGATACCCCTCAATTTTCGTTTCCCCATCCGCTAGGGTCCTCCGTGGATGAATTAAATAATAGCATGACCGACGTACTCAATTCCAATCTTGACATTAGAGATAAAGTTAAATTATTCGAGCAGATGTTCCATCGATATCAAAACATTAATTATTTAGCGACGAAGCCAAAAAATAGAAAAGAAACCGGGCAAGACACGGCCTTCTTAAATCTCGTACCGATTCAGTTTAGGGCGAGTGCGAAGGACTTAATTAACCGACTGATTAGCTTAGGCGATAAAGTTTCGTGGTCGAGTGAAGGCGAGTTGTTTATAAATCAAACGCGCGTGCCCGGATCAGATATCGCTACGCTCGTAAGAAAACGAACGCCTCCCCCCACCGGTTGGAACGAGTTCGACGCCTTGTTCACGCCTACGGTATCATTCAAGAAAACCATCCCGCGAGTGAAGAAGAAAAAAAATGCATTTTCCGTGAAACCTAGAAAAGCATCAGTCGTTCGGACACCGCTCGAATTTAAACCCCGGGCCTTTTCAAAAGGGGTTATCAATAGAGGCGCGAAAAAAGGAAAACGGAACAACCAATATGGGAAGAGTTTCTAACCCCGAGGCAGTCTTGGAAAAATTTATTACGATCCAAAACATCCCGCGAGTTTCGACGGATCGGAAAAACTTTATCAGACCGTGAAAAACGGAGGTATTTCCCGGGAAACGGTAGAAAAATGGTTAACGAAGCAAGAATCGTACACGTTACATAAGACCGCCTATCGGAAATTTAAAAGGAGCAAGGTTTTTGTAACAAATATTGGCGATCAGTTTCAAATGGACTTAGCGGACATGAGAGACATTTCCGAACACAATTCGGGCTTTAATTACCTACTAGTATGTATCGATACATTCTCGCGACGCGCGTGGGCAGTCCCTATTAAAAGTAAGAAAGCCGAAGACGTAATCGCCGCGACCGAGAAAATATTCGAGGATCTCACGCCTCTTAAAATTCAAACCGATAAAGGGGGAGAGTTCACGGGGAAAAAATATCAGGATTTCCTTAAAAGAAAAAAAGTTAAATTCTTTACTAGCGAAAACGATACAATCAAAGCGTGCATGGTCTAATAACACTTATCGATACTTGGACGTCCTCCCTGATTTATTTCATAGCTACAATACCACAAAACATTCTACGATAAAAATGTCACCCCTAGACGTGAAACCGGATAATATCCTGAAAGTATTTAAAACAATTTACAAGGAAATTCCCGTGAAAAGCCGGCGTCAACCTAAACTTAAAGTCGGTGACTTTTGCCGTATCAGCAAATACAGGGGGGTCTTTGACAAAGCCTATCCCGGAACTTGGTCAAAGGAAGTCTTTAAAATCACCCGTCTCGTGAATTTAGACCCGCCCCTTTACACGATCGAAGATTTAACGGGGGAGGCAATAAAGGGACGTTACTATCAGGAAGAACTGCAATTAGTCGCTAAACCTCGACTATACAAGATCGATAAAATTCTCAAGTCTTGGAAACGCAAAAATCAAGTCGAATACTTTGTTAGTTTTGTAGGATATCCATCGAACGCGAACTCGTGGGTCAAGAAAAAAGATGTATCTGACATTACCTTCAAACGCTAGCATGCGGGTTTACGCCGACAATACGATGGCCTCCTATACCTCCGCGTTACCGAAACCTGTCGAATTGGCGGGGTCTTGGGAGTGCGGACTAGCTGAGATAAATTACACTAGCGCGTTCTTCAACGTCCTCGAGGGACAAAACACTATCGTTTTCATGGTTGTCGACGAAATCCCTCCTGTCGAATGTAACCCGTCTCCAATCGAAGTCAAGCAAAATGAACCGGAGACTAGCATCGAAAAAACCTAGAGCCGCCTCAAGCCGATCAACCTACTTTGGGAATAACGCTTAAAATTACCACGCCGGGGAAAAAAATCCGAAAGGGAAAAAAACGGAGCAGATATTCGATGTCACCAAAAACGGTGAAACTCTTACGGGTGAAGCTCAGATCGCCGAATGCGCAGCTCAGCCTAGAAGACCCAGAGGGACCTCACACGTTTATAGGGTACCCATAGGATACTATTCTTCTATCGAACATTTAATTAAGGTAATAAACGAAATTATTAAAGATATGAAGACGTCTCTTCAATATAACGAGATCACGCGCCGAGTTCGAATAAGCCCCTTTCGTCATAACGTACTTGTGCAATTTCATTTTGGCCTAGCGATGACATTGGGCTTCGATCCCGGGATTCAATCTTTGGAAACGGGTTACCAGGGCGTTAGACCGGCCCTTATAGGCTTTCAAATCCCCCCTCAACTTTACGTTAATACTAATATCGTCGAAGATCAAATGGTGGGTGACACTCTCGTTAGGATTGTCCCCGTAGCAGGCTCGTTCGGGGATAACGTCGGGAAAATATATGACGTGCCTCATTACGTGCGAGTCTCCAAACGCTATTTCGACACGATCCAAGTACATATAATGAACCCTCAGGGGAAACCGGCGCCATTTGCCTTCGGGTCTCTGACGGTTAAACTACATCTACGGAAACAAGATGCCTAAGCCGGATGTCCTCGACGCGCGGGGGTCCTGTCCGTATAAAAATTATTATCTTAACCAAGCCCAAACCGGGGGGTCTAATTTCTATCAAGGAGCGGCTTATCAGAAAGGACATGGTCTCGGAAGTCTGTTCTCGGGGCTCTTCCGCTGGGCCTCCCCTCTTTTAGTTAGAGGGGCGAAGTATATAGGAAAAGAAGCGTTGGGGGTCGGAAGTAAAATCCTCAATGACGCTATGGCGGGTGAGAATATAAAATCTTCGGCGAGGAAACGTTTCGGTGAAGCTCAAAGCTATAACCGGGCAAAGCGGTTCAGGCCGGAAAAAGCGTAGGAGAACTAAAACGAGAAGCAAGAAGAAAACAACTAGCAGAAAGAAAACTAGAAAAAGGACCGTTAAACGTAGAATCGGGCCAGTAGCTCGTCGGAAGTCCACGAAACACGTTCTTGACATTTTTTCCCTCAACTAAAAGAACAAAGTTGAAGCCTTGAAATCGGAATTGGACCTGTTCTCGGTCACCCCCGTGAAAACTAGCGTCGAAAGCGCGACTCCAACTTTCTATCGACCGATCTCTACGCTACGAGATGTTTCCCAAATGGAATTTTGTATTCCTAAAAGCCCGGAGTATACGGATCTCGCGATGAGAGTCTCCTTCACGTTAAATGTAAAGTAACGCGGGAGAATGGGGCTAATTTAGACCCCGACGTTAAATTATCAACTTGTAATAACCTAATGCATAGTCTCTTCGATCAAATTGAAATTTACTTGAACGACAATTTAATCACGCCCTCGGCAAGTCGATATTCATACCGGGCCTATTTAGAATCGCTCTTGAACTATTCCGGCGAGGCTAAAACTTCTCACCTGACTTCGTGTCTCTACGCCAAAGACGCTGCCGGAAAGTTTGACGATAAATTACCAACTCGGGGAGCAAGATTCGTCTAGTTCCAGCGAATATTTGTCTTTAACCTCTTTTTTTCGTGTGGGATTCGACGAGATTCCAGTTATCGTACAAGCGTTTCCACGCAGCGGGTCGTATACCGAATGTGGAATGAAACGTAACATCGTTGTAGAAACAAATTTCGATGTCTTCTCCTTTGAGGCCGAAACCCAGAGTAGACTTCACACCTAGTTTCCACTTGTAGTTAATTTTTCTATGGAAAGCGGTGGCTCCATCGGCTTTTCGTTTTCCTACTTCGTCAGACATCTTGCTGGTTGAAAATCTCAAGTGGCAATGACGGAGAAGCGTCGCTCTCATATCGTGGCGTTTTACTCGGAACTGGTGAAAGAGAGGGGAGAATATTCTTGCCCAAACAAGTTCGAAAAGGGGCCTCTAGCTTCGTGTTACATAGTGGGCGGGGGGTTTATTGAAATGCGGATAGTATATTGCATCATAATATATTAGTTTAAATAACGCGCCAGCCGCTACACGTGGCGTCATCTACATGGTTAATGCAGAGTTAATATGGAGTTAATGCTGAGTTAAAAAATAGGGGGTAGATGTAGAGTGGTGGATTTGGCTTTAGGTGGACCATTAACGAGAAGATTTTTAGTGAAATGTTTTTATACTTACCGTCGCCGGAAATCGAACCATGGACCGTTGAATCTGGAGTATGACACTCTTGACGCTCAGCCACCTACCCCCTAAGAGCTAATGACCGACTAAAATAATTTTTTTTTCTGTTGGGGAGTTAAAAAAATAAGATTACTTGGAGGGGGGTTTGTTATTTTTTTAAAAAGAGCGGGATGAAACTGGTCTCAACCGGATATTTTTTATTCAGATGTTCTACGTGTTTTTTAAAACGGGCTCTAAAACTAAACTAACGATGTGGATACGAAATTTAAAATGTAATTTGTTAAGTAAATGATAATTTATTCTGTCTTCGTATTCAATAAAAAAATTACCGGTATTTCGTCGAATTTAACTTGTTTCTTCATCAGAGTATAGTACAAAATCCTTTCGATTGTCTTTCCTTTTGCTCCTTTTCCAAACCCTGAATTAAATCGGTAACATAGCAATATACCAGTGCTTTTTCGTTCGTGCTGGAATATGGAGTTTGATTTGACGGTACTTGATTTGATGGTGATTGATTCGACGATGCAGGAGTTGAAGGTGAATCGACGACGTCTCCATCGCTATCAATGTAAACGTCTTGAAAAACAGGGGAGCAGGGTACATTACCGCAATCAAACTTTGTATTAGAGATGAATCTACATCTAGGATAATGTTTAGCGTGTTCTTCGCGAGGACGATCGTGCTTCTCCCAAGCTAGTAATTCACCACCGGCAGATGTAAATTCCTCCACTGGTATAAACTTTACCGGGAATCCTGCCGTAAAAGTTCTTTTCCGTGCTAGCTCGAAACGCATCGGTCCCAAGTTGAACGGGTCATCGGGTTTCTTTTTGCGATACATGGGAATATTGTTAGTCTTTTCATCGTTAACAAATTTACAAGCCGGGTAGCGAGCAATATGAACGAGTAATGGCACATCACCCTTCGTCCATCCTTCAACTAAACCATTGCAAGAAAAACACATTACATCTTCTTTATGTCCGGTGTAAAAAAACCCGGCTTTTGCTAACTCAGCTTTATTTAAAAACGTTGCCGGAAACTTGTTGAAACTCTCTACCCTATTTCTCTCGAAATTCATTTTTCTAGGAGCTATAGAGATAGCACTTCTTACGCATACGTATTCGACTGACTGCTAAAATGTTTTCTACGTCTTAGAGAAAGAAACCCCCACCACCTCTTAAAGAGGCCTCTTTTTTTTGAAGGGCAAGCCCAGGCGAGTATGTAAGAAATAAAAAAATACAGTGTATATGTTAAAAACGTTTATTTTTTTAAAATGATATAATGGTAATACATGATGCAAAAAAATACGTAATAACATTTTTAAAAAAAGACTTAAAAATAATGGTGATTAATGCAATATAAAAAATATGACGGCAAGAAATTATAATACGAAAACTAATGTTAGTATAATATTTATATATAACACGAAAAATATAAAGTCTTTTTACATAAATTTTTTTTAAATGACCATCACTATACCCTCGTCCGCATCCACCGGGTTCTCCGCCGCCTGGTCCTCCGCGATCGATCGTGAGTGCATCCAGACGGCCAACCTGCCAGGCTTTTCGCGGGCGCAAAGAAGTCCTTGGTTGCCCGTTCGATGTCGTTGGCATCGATAGTTCTGCTCCGTGGCTATGTCCTTGGCCTTCGGACATCCTCTCTCTCCTAGTTCGAAAACCGAAGCGCAAGTACGCGTAAGTCTCCCTAGAAAGAGGCATTTCTCCTCTCCTTTAAGATACACGCGCTCGACTCCTTCTAGGAGAACACTTAGATGCGGCAACAGTTCGGTATAGTTCAGTTCCCCGTGATTCCACTGGAGACCGTGTAAATTGTCTATCACCCACCAATTCTGGCGTATTACACTGTCAGGTAGATCACGGTAGCGATAGGGGGCTTTAAAAACGAAACTTTTTACGATCGGTGTTTCAGCGACGGTGGCTACGGCGAGTTCTTTTACTACTAATTATTTTCTCGTTCCGAGCAAAAATTCAAAGTCCACAACCACCGCTGATGTGTCCATGTTTAATATGACTCTCTCAACGACTCTTGATTCTGGTTTTACTTCCTTTTTTAAAGAGGTACACCACGTGGGCGTCGTTTTTCAATTGGTTCCTCGTGAACCTATCCGTGAAGGATTCGAGACTCCTCCCTCTGTATCTATGCAATACGTAAAGAACGCAATATTGCCCGCAAACTTGACTTGTCAGGGCTTGTAATCGACGCCTGCTGTACTTCCATTTCGTAGAATTTTCGGCGAGGAAGCGTTTAATCTCTGGGAGGGTAGGAGTATACGATAACTGTCAAAATATACCCCCGACCGAAACCGTCGAGATATATAGCGACCCAGTGAGAGCCCGGACCGTTATGCGGGTCGAGGTTGATAATTAACGAAGCGGGATATGTAGAAATACGATCTGGTAGTCTATCGCAGGGAAATGCCCCCCTATAGCCGGGGACATGCCCCAGCGCGTTATTAATTTCGATAGTGTTCATTTTTTTTTAATAATCAACGACAACGTTGCGATCTTTGTCAATTTCCATTAAACTGTGAAACTCTCCGTAAACAATGACCGAGACTGATTGGGTCAATGGTGTCTCGAATCCTAGCTCTAAACGAAGCTGACCTCTTTTTACAGGGTTCCAATGCGAGTTGTCACTGGCCGAGAGATCGGGTGTTATGTCGAAGGCGTATAGCGTATAGCCCTTATCGTAATCGGATAACGATATATTGTTTCCGTCGTCTTTAAAATGGATGTTAGTACCGGTAAATAGCGAATAATATTCACGTGCAAATTGACCTCTTGAAAACTTGGGTTGGAAGGGTTTGGATGGAACCGCTTCCGAGTCGACCTATAACGACAAAAAGTTTAACCCAAACGGTGGAAAATTATACGGGTTTTTACTTAAATCTCCGGAACACGCTTGGTGGGAAACTAAACCGATAATAACACGTTGAGGAAGAGTTCCGAGCCACACGTTATCCAAGCTCGTATTTGATACCCCATTCAATAAAACGTGCGTTTTAACCTCTGTTCTGGTGAAATGGTATTTGGCGGTGGCTTTTTGTAGAGCGAGTTCGTGGGCGATTATTATTTTCGGGCTAATTTTGCATTTTCTTACTTCTAAAGCCGCGTCGGTTATGGAGATTCTGAAATTATCGACATTCAGTGGTGGTTCCCCGATAAGAGCAAAGGATGGTTTGGTTCGGGAGAATCTCACTTTAATTTCCACCCCGCTTAAAAGATATTTGGGTATATTGAAAAGGTCGGCGTATATTGCTCCGGTTAAACTCATTTCCTTTGATTCCTTCATAAACGCTTGTCTGTCTCTATTTCCATGGTTATTTAGTACTTCATCCAACTTGCCAGCGGTGTCTTTAGCGTAAATACAGCTAGTAAGATGCGATTCCTTCGCCACGTTGGAGTAATTCAAAAGCGATTCCAGATAGGCTCTGTAACAATATCGACTGGCGGAGGGGGTAATCAAGTGAATCGTTCAGAAAAATTTCGATCTGGTCGAATAGGCTATGCATAAAGTTGTTACATATTGTTATTCGGGCGTTGGGGTCTATATTCGCATCGTTTTCTCTCGTGACTTTACATTTTATATGAAGTAGAGTCAATGCCAAATCGGTATACTCGGCCGATTTTGGAATACAGAATTCGATTTGAGAATCGTTTTTAAGAGTCGAGATTGGTCTATAAAACGTCGTAGTCGCGCTTTCAACACCGGTTTGAACTGGTTTCGTCGCAAATAGATCCAATTCTGATTTTAGAGCTTCTACTTTATACATTTTTTTTTGTTATTTTAGGTTACGGAAAAAATATCGCGCACTTGTAGTCTACGAGTCTTCCGAGCTAATGAGCCACGTTTCCGGTTAGTCACCCTTTTTCTAGTTTTTCGTCGAGGCGAGGCTTTTCGTCGACTGGCTGGTAGTAGTTTTCTTTCTTCTTTTAATTCGTCTTCGACCCGAACCACTCTGGCCTGTAATGCCTTGTATAGCCTCGCCGAAACGTCTTTTAGCGGAAGTTGTGATGTTTTCCCCCGCGACGGCGTCGTTTAGAATTTTACTCCCTACGCCCAGCGCTTGTCTTCCAACATACTTAGCGCCTTTAACTAGGAAGGGTGATGCCCATCGAAACAACCCCGAAAACAAACTACCGAGACCGTGTCCTTTTTGATAGGGGGTTCCTTGAAAGAAATGAGACACGGCCCCTCCGGATTGAGCCTGATCGAGATAATAATTCTTGTAGGGACACGACACCCTTTCATCCAGAATATCTGGTTTAGGCATTTCTTCTCCTTCTAAAGTGTAGTTTAACAGTCAAAGATCCGAATGCGAATGGCGCCGGTTTACCCCGCGACGTCATTATATGCACGCTAATTGTATCGAAATACCTCTTTGAAACTCGTACATAATGCGGCATATCGAATATCTTGCCAACATTGTTACCAAAAGAACCCTCTACGGGAAATATTCTGACGAGTGGGGCTAGCGTATCACCAATTATCTGATCTTCAACCACGTCAGTATACACGAACAACTGCTTGGGCTCATTCACCGTGATCCGGGAGGATCTATTAAACCCGAGGATCGCTTCGAGACTCCTATGTATTTGAATAATTGTATTCGGAACTTTCGTGGGTTTCAGCGTGACGAATCTTGTAACCTCGTTGTATTGAAAAGACGTTTTCAATTCTTTTAACACGCTTTGGCATCTCCCGTTAATCTTCTACACTAAATGTCCCATGGAAGTGTAGTGCCCGTAAGGTATCTTGAATGTATGATACGAACCCGTCAATTTAGGTGCACATTTATTTACTTCTGATAATTTTATAGAATTGTCAATAGTAAGTTCCGTCTTCTCTGGCGGTTTCTTTTTACGTTGAATACCACCTTGATTAGCACGTTTATTGATAGTCCCAAAAGGCGCCTCGTCTTGGTATTCTGCGAAATCAAGCTTTACACGTTTTTTTATCGATCTCGATCGTTTCCCTTGTTTGATCGTCTACGGGCGCGTTACTGGTCGGTTCGTTCGTTCGCGACTGATTTAACGGGTATGCCTGATTCCGTCGTATCAACCGTGACCGGTTTGTTATCTATCGCCGTGTTTATCGGAACAACAACGGACACCGGCGCTTTGTCCTCAGTTTTATCGTCTACGAAAGGCTCGTTTGCTATAACATCGTCTAAGAAAGGATCATCCACGAAAAAATCATCATCGATATTCGAGTCCTCGTCTCGCGTATTGTCGCGGACTGGTTCATCGGATTGAGTTTCAATTTTTTTGTTATCTTATTACGTTTTTGAGAATGGTATATTCCAAGCGCATTCCCCAACGCAGCCTCGTGTCTTATTCGATCGAGGGGCGTACAATCGGGAGGAAGTGTGATGTCGTCCGTAATCAAAAACTCGATAGTGTTTTCGCCCTGGTGGAGGTTACAGAAGGCGCTAGTATAGTTAATCTCAGTTAAGGCACATTCCCAATCTCCGTCCAGTTCTACGGGTTTCGCTAACCTGGTCGTATACGAGGCCATGGTATTGTACTTGTATATCTTCATACTCGCGTTAGACGGCAATGTCAAATACATCTTGCTTCTTTACCCAAGAATTAGCACTCGGTGGATATCCAATATAACTAACAAGGTATTCTGTCTGGCTTCCTCGTTTTCTCGTCTTTAGTATTTTATCGATGTGGTACGCTTCGGGTTTCGCCACAGATTGTAATTCTTCCTTTTATCGGTTCACCCGCGAGATCTTCGAGTATATAAAGAGGCGGGTCGGCCTTCACCACCCGGACAATTTTCAAAACTTCTTTCGACCAATTACCAGGGTAAGATTTCTCGAACTTCCCCTTGTTTTTACTCATTCGACAACGATCTCCGGTTTTGAATTTAGGCCGTCGCCTTTTGGGTCGTTTTTTCCCTGTTTCATATATATCGTTTTAAAAACTTTCAGTACGTTGTCGGGGTTGACATCTAAGGGGGCCATCTTAATAGTTGAGTGGATAGTGGTGTTATAGCTCTGGAGCAAATCAGGTAGGACGTCCAAATACCGATACGTATTGTTGTTACTCGTGAAATATTTGTACATCTTCGATTTCAGGGTTCGATTAAATCTCTCAACCATACAAGCCTTAATATCGTCGTTCTCGCTCGTGAAAAATTTAAAGTTTTTACTTTTAAGGAAGTCTTGAAAATTTTTGTTAAGAAACTCGGTTCCTTTATCAGTCTGAATTTTTAGCGGCGTAAGATCGGCGTAAGATCGGCGAAAAATTTCTTGGTGGCTTCTACGATGTCTTCCCCTTTTTTGGACTTTATAAGGATAACCCAGGCTCTTCGGCTAAACGTATCGATGCACACGAGTAGATAGTTGAATTTTGCAATATCTCGCATATCAGCCAAATCCATCTGGAATGGATCCCCGATATTAGTAACAAAGACTATCTCTTTTAAAATTTCGATACGCACCTTTATGTATCGTGTAAGAGTCTTGAGTAGACAACCAGTTTACGACTTGTTCTCTGGAAATCCCCTTTTCTTTAACGGCGTTATAAAGCTTAGCCACCCCGTCGTAGCTGGCCGGATGCTTTGGATCGTAGTAAATTTTCTTCAACACGAGCTCGTGATTCCGAATTCGTTCCATGGTTGTTTACCCCACCAAGAAATGATACCGGATATTAATAATAATAATAATAATAATAACAATAACAAGACACAAAATTTGGAAATATCGATACGCACCTTGATGTATAGCGCGAGAGTCTGGGGGGGTAGACAACAAGTTGTAATACAGATTAGTCGTGGCTGGCAGGGAGCTTAGAATCGTAGTAAATCTTATTGAAGGCTAGCTACGGTGTTCCGAATTCTGCCCATTGTTGTTTTACGGGGGCTGACTTCTTCTTCTTCGTATTCTTCTTAGCGTAAGATCTAAGAGTTCTCTCGATGAAACCGCTTGATAAG
This sequence comes from Leiobunum rupestre, assembly GCF_980474605.1. Classification (NCBI taxonomy): domain Eukaryota; kingdom Metazoa; phylum Arthropoda; class Arachnida; order Opiliones; family Sclerosomatidae; genus Leiobunum; species Leiobunum rupestre. The sequence goes on along the minus strand of NC_143385.1, from coordinate 53,058,010 downwards.
GTTCTAGGTTTTATACTGATGGGTGATTTGACGATCGAAGCTCTTTTAAATCGTTTTATTATCGGCGATAGTTTTTTTCTTTTTAACGCTAACTGGATTGGCGGACGACGATATTTGCACTAGCGGCGAGGGTATTAAAGACGAGAACTCCGACCAGCCAATAGGAGGGCGCGTTCCCTGATTATTGTTTATGGCTCCAACGCCGTAGCTTACCAAAGTGGCAATGTCTGACCCGGGAATCGGTTTATCGTCAATGAACAACTCACCGTCGGAAGACCACGAAACTCGATTTAAACTTACCAATTGTTTCAGTAGCTGTTTCGCGCTGCCCTAAACTCTATCGGAATGACGTTTAAAAACGCGCTATCTTGTCCAATTTTTATTTTATTTTCTGGCTTAGTCGAGAGATGGTGAATGTTTTGATAACGTTGAAACATTTGTGTAAAAAGTTTAACTTTATCACGATCGTCGATATTAGAATTGAGTACCTCGTACATATCAGTATTTAACCCTCCGATGGATGAACCGAGAGGGTGGGGGAAAACGGGTGAATCCCTCACTCGAATTTACACCTAAAGTGTCAGCGTATCCCGCGGATTCTTCAATAATATAATATATTGCGCGTTGATGGAAATCTCCCTATATTCTCTATTTTTCGGGAAAATATTCTGTGTAATGAAGATGAAACTTAGATTTCTGTGGTGCACTCCTTTCGTGAAGAACGCGCTGATTTGCCCGTTGTTTTCGTGCATAAGATCGTCCGCGATCAAAAGAATATGTTCGTTTTCATTACCATGGTAATCGTCGAGTTCCAGAACCCCTTCCCGGAAAATCACAAAGTCTTTCATGCCTTCATAAAGAGGCTGCCATTCGTTATAATGCCAGAATATTTTTGATGGAGGCGGTGATATCATTTGATACCGATGTTTGATTAAGCGCTCTACCAGATAAGTCTTCCCAGAAGCCGAAGGGCCACTAATAATTAGAGAGAACTAAAGATTAAATACTAAATGAAATAGCGCGCGAAAGGTCATTGCTTTTTAACGTAAAAATTTTGGTGCGCGATTTTTCTTATAACCATTTACGATCTAGTTTAAAGGTATAATCGTTTTCGCGTCTACACCCTATTACCCTTCTATCGCGTCAAGTCGTTGTCCCGTATACTGATGCTGCCATTTCCACTTACATCGTTTAACGATATTCAACACCGAATGACACTGGTTGTAGCTCAACTACTTCCCCATTTTTTTATTTATTTTTTTTTAAATTTCTATAGTTAACCCCAGTTTGTTTTTTTTAACTGTCGCATAGACACTCAGAATTTATAACCCGGTGTAACTAGTAACAGAGACCACACCACCGGAGTTCTTTCATCATAGTGCCAGCGTCCCCCTCTAACATTTTTTATCAACCCATTATTATTATTATTCATTAACTGATATTATTATTATTATTATTTAAAAAAAATTAAGGGCAGCCCCCGCCGCCGCCGCCGCGAAAATTTAATATCGCGATCGCGATTCTCGCGTATGACCTTCGCGCGCGATGTTTTTTTTGATAGTTCATTCTCTCCATTCTTGGTAGCCAAAGGGTAGAGTTTTAAAGTTATCGATTACTCGTAATTTGTTAACGACTGGTCTATACTTTTTACTTCTTTAACGGTTACTACCGTGTGATCTCCTAACCGACAAATGTGATGTGGGATTTCAATTTCGATCGGTAGAGTAGGAGCGACAACATCTACCCCCATCATTCCCTTCAAGGAGTAAGTTCGCTTTAAGATATAGCCAGGTCCCCTCGTTTTATTTCATTATTTTGGCTTATGTTCCCATTACATTATTTTTAAGAGTGTATTTTTGTTAAAAAGGATTAATAAAGATAATTTTGATTGAGATCACACTTTTTTTCTGAGATTCCACAACCTCCCCTTTCCATTTCCCTTTTTATAATCATTTTCGGTGGGAGCGTATAACACCGGACTATTAACATCATTTGATTACTTTCCATCTAATCACAAAAACGCTCCGACCGTTATACCCATACCTCATCCTGAAGATCAATCTCAAGAGAGGTTCAATCGCTGCCTCAGGAAGAGTCGAAGTTGCATTGAAAGATCTAATGGACTAGTCAAGTCTCTGCGGCGCGCATTGAGTGATTACGGAGGGAATTTGTTGTATTCCCCTGAAAAGGTTTGTAAATTTGTGCACGCTTGCGCCATCTTATATAATTTCTACCTCAACGAGGGTATGGAAATGCCCGAGCCTGAGGTAGTAGAACAAGATGACACAAGCGAAGTTGAACTCATTCGTGAACCCCCTAGCCCTCAGTTGCAAGCGCGTGCAAATCACGTTTTGAATCAATTGGTTGAAAACTTGAGAAGGCAAAGAAATGAGTCAATAAGTTTTCTACCAATTGATTTTATGTGATTTGCACTGACCCTATTTTAAATTTAAACCTTGAATAGGGATACTTATATATCTAATTGCCTATGATATAATCACGGGACCAAGGTCCGATAATAAGCTAGAAACTCACTTTTATATAATGCCAAGAAAAAATTGTTCCTTGGGGATAACACTCTTTCTCGTTTTACTTACAAAGGTGGAGACATCGGTCAGTTAGCAAGGCTAGTGATGTAATAGGTAAATTCCACCTTTATTGCATGAAACAGTTTGCCCTAGACGTACAGCCTCTAAGATATTTAGTTAAGACACTTTTTAAATTAGAATTTATGGATTTTGTAGTAGATGGAAGGTACATATCTTCATGTTGCTGAACACTGTCAAACTTATATAGGTATATAAGTTTATTTTTATAAAGCAAACCATTTTATCTTCAATATGGATAATATATATTCCGTAAATGATAAAATTTTCTGAATTAACTGTATAGTTGACTTTAATTGTTTTTGAATGTATGAATTTGCGAATATTTTATTGGTCGCGGATTACACGGAATAGTTATCGATTAGTCTGAATGCATTAGGGTCTACAAAACCAATTACTGCGCGAAGTTTAAATTGTTTCTAAAAAATTATTACATTTGTAGGTATTTCCTACAATTTAATTCGCATTTAATCGTGCAGGAAAAATTGTCAGCTCTACGAAGAAATGGTTAAATGTTTCCTCTAGAATCGTAGATACGTTTGAAGTAGAACAGTCTACAGTTAAAACTGTACAAATATTTTAATCTGAAGAACAAATTTATTTTCGTAAAAGTATTTTGTTTAATTCAACCATTGTCAACTTATCCTGCGGCTTCACTACATTCGCCTCATACATGCCGTAGGATGGATGCTCTTTGTACAAATGATAGAAATGATTATAAGTCGTGCCTATTGCGGTTTTTCAGACGTCCCGTTCTACTCATTTCAATGTGAAGTTCTAAATATGAAGACCTGGGACGTTTATTAGGTGGCGAGATTCCCTGTTTCCTCCGTTTTTCCTTTTCTGATAAATTATTTTGATCGCTTAGTTTGCAATTTCTCTTTTCTCCGAAAACGTCTTCGCCTTCCAAACGGTAACTGCAGCCTTCAATTATATGTACAGCTACCTATACGTTACACAGGATCAATAAAATTAATGAAATGTTGCTTACAGGGCAATACGAACTGAAACTCGAATACAAAGGCATAGATAATTCGACGTTACAACTCAGCGTAGCCCTGACTTAACCCGACATACTTGAAAGAGCTCGGAAAGATACCATTCCAGTTGACTCCGAAGCCGACAGAGAAAAATACGAGTAGATGGTCTCAGAAAATATAAGCGAAGCCTTACGTCAGAGATAATTTAGTAACACTCCATACTAATCCGCTTGTGTACCTTATGAGGAATCCGTGTACATAGAAGTGGCACAATGTTAATCCTAATAAAAAGTAAACGTCTAGTAGCTTCAGATTTGGAAAAAGCCGATGCTTTCACGTATTGGCGGTAGAAACGATTCAGAGAAAGGACGTCTCGAATCAGAATCCAAATGGTCCAATAATGAGAAGGTAAGGTTCTGAGAAAAATAATATTGGGAATCTTAAACCGGGTGGTAAAGAACGGTTCGAGAAATTAGATTCTTATTTACCGTCTAATGATTATATCGTAAGAACGGAAAGTAAATTGACGTCATTGAATACGTCAAAGCAGGATTCAAACGATGAAAGCGACGGTTTACCGGCGCCAAATTCCTTTTTTAACGCAAAGAAAACGGTAACTCTTAAGACGCCAGCTTAAAAAAAGACGTGGACACCGATTAAAAAAACAATAAAAGTAAAATGGTGAAGAAAGACCGCTGGAAAAAGTCTCGACAATTTTGAAGAGTTCAATTTGCATTAAACTTCGGATTGTTCTCCAGAATGTCAACGAGGCTCTCTCGTAATTACTCTATGAATGTCCCTTTGTATGCCTTATCAAATGTTGATTTTGCAACGGCTAAACGTACCCTATCACCAATTTGTAAAGTTGGCTTGCAAATTATTTTAGGATTGCCGTAATGTTTTTTCGAAATAGCCGATTCATTGTTTTTATTAACATCTTTAGGCACAATTCCCGTTGTCGAATGTCTTCGAGAATTGTAAGCTTTTGCAATTAATTGTAATTTATTAAGATAATGTAAATTACCGGTTTATGTAATTACTTTAAATATTTTAGATTTTACAGTGCGAACTTTTTGTAGACTGAAACCGACAGAGTACGTGGAAGAAATCATCCATATCCAAGGTTCGTAAAAATGCTTGCCGCACTATAAGGTTGACTCTCCGGGTTTTGGGGGGAAAAACTTTGGAGGGGGAGGAAGAATCGTGCTTCGGGAGATTGATGTCACATGATGTCGGGAGGAAAATAACAAGGTGTTGGGAATCCTATAGCCAGCCGTTTGCGAGAAACTCCAACAAAAAAGGCCCATAAAACGGAGTGAACGCCGCAGCCGCCGAACAGACGCGCTTTTGCTCAACGAATAGAAATTATAAAAGGTATGTTAATTTTATGAAATTGAACATTTTTAAACAAATATCATTCACGATTTCATACTTAATAACCAAAAATATTTAAAATATCTTGGCTGTTTTTTTTTAAGTTGAGAAGTATTGTTATTTGTTAGTACAATGGCACTCAAATCAACGTACAAGGCTTAATAAGTTTTGAAATATGTTTTGCAGGGCCGTCTTGATGGTGGCTGGATAGAGGTTATTCTTATTCTAATGTCTATGGGTGGCTGTCTGTGATATTTAATATGCCTGGAATTAAGTGCTCAGTACTAGGTTGTGATAATTATTACAATACAACTAGAGACTGCGGTATCTCTTATCACAGTTTTCCGAAAGAATTAAGTTTAAGAAATGAATGGTTAAGAAAGTGTAGTAGCCCTGGATGCATCAGCCGGAAATATGCTCGTATTTGATCCACCCACTTAAATGTTGATGAATTTGAATCTCACCTAAAAACCAAATTCAACCTTTGCAACTCTAAGTCACGCAGCATTTTAAAGAGAACTGCTATACCATCGCAAAATCTTAAAACTAATGCATCATTTTGCCACTTCAATGCAAGAACTAGACCATCTCGTACTCGTGGAAAACTTGAAATTATAGCAAAGGAGGAGGAAATCAAGAATACAAATAATTCTACAGATAAGGCTAACAGCAGCGAGTCAACAAAGTTTCACGATGAATGTTCTCAAGCGTTGGATTGTACCAAGGGTACAAATTTATCTACAATTGAAAAACCCGTAAATACCAATGAGTCAATAATTTTTAACGGAAAAAATTTCCAAGCTTTTTATGTGACTGAAAATTGCGATAGCCTTTATAGTTCTCAAGAAAGCTGTGATATTTTTCGGGCTCAGAGAAATATTCTGTATCAACCAATCATAGTCTGAGACAAAATTTATTTAGTTCATCAATTTTTAAAAATGCCTGTGATATTTCTTCAGAATTTCAAGAAAATTATGGGACAATTTTATATCAAAATAATAACGAATGAAATCTAAAAAAAATGTCCAAAAGGTTATCAGTCTTCTAAAGTTAATTGTGAAAATGCAAATGCGATAGGGCGGAGGCAATTGAAAAAGTGCTAAACTTAAAATAAAGATTAGAAAGTCTGAGAATCGGGCTAGTAAAATTTATAAGAAATTAATGTCTCATAAAGCTTCACGTATTTTAAAAATTAATATGAAAATGGCACAAATAGAAATTTAAACACTTAAGAAGCAAAATATTAAGTTCGTATTTGAACATAAAAAACCCTCAAACGATATGCAGCCAAATTAGATTTATCTGGGGGTATTCTACCTGATATCATTAATCTGACGAAAGCCAGTGCCAAAAACATGCCATTAGTTGAAAAAATAAAGGTTTTGACTTATGATGAAGTGTATGTACGTTCAACCTATGAATACGACCCTAAGCGTAATAAAGTTATTGGAATGCATAGTCAAATGCAAGTGATAATGGCGAGAGGCCTTTTCTCAAGTTGGAAACAATCGATTTACTACGCTTTTGACCAAAAAATGACAAAAGATATTTTATTTCCATGTATTCTTGAACTAGAAAAGGCCGGTTTTAAGGTTGACGTATGCACGAGTGACATGGGTGCAAGCAATATGGGTTTCTAGCGTTCCTTGGGGGTATCCGTACACAAAACACATTTCAATAATCCAGTCAGTCCTAATGAAGCTATATATTGTTTCGCAGACGTACATCATCTCCTTAAACTGATAAGAAATGGGTTTTTAGACTACGGTTTTGTATACAGGGTCTTTTTTTGCTCGGAAAAGTGTTTTTTTTTTTCAAAAACTATTTATAGTACCGATTTCAAATTTGGAAGGTCAATTCTCTATACCGGGGGACATCAGTTTGAGAAATTTGAGCGTTTTCGGTAATGTTTTTCACCAATTTTGAAAAATTATTTTTCGACCACTAGGTGCGAGATAAAAAATTTCTATTATAAAGTTGTAGGCCGTCATCGAAAACCCTTAAAAATTGTTCACTCGACGAAAAACAATTTATTTATCAGTGAAAATTCGAGCTTGAAAAATTTACAAGTTGGTGAAGCCAAATTACGATTGTTTGAAACGATAATTGAAACCGAATTACCTAATCCAGTTGAAACTTTGGTTAAAAAAACGACCGGATTTAAAAAACACGAGGCTATAGGTCAATCCTAAACATGCATTGGGTATTTAAAGGAAAACTTTGGGAGATTATTATCAGTGTTTGATAATATTTCGAACAATGCCTCGTTATTCAGTAGCTGAGCGTACCGAGATAGTTGCCATTTACTATGGAGAAGCAGCGCAAAACCTTAGAAGAGTGACTGAAATCTTCGCAGAAAGACATCCAAATGGAGCACCATCTGTAAATACAGTAAGACGAGCAATTCACGATTTCAATCAATTTGGTAACTTGCAACCTAGGTTTCGCGGATTGGGTCAACCGGATTTAGACTTCGAGAACAATGTACTCGCGTACTTTGTGGCATATCCTCGTCACAGTTGCGCTAACGCCGCTGCTGATTTGGGTTGTTCTGCAAATCGTGTGTGGAAAATTCTTCGTAAGAATCGCTATCACCCATACAGAGCTACGCTCCACCAAGGACTAATTGACGGAGACCATCAAAGACGTTATGAATTTAGCAACTGATTACTAAATGCTGTCCAAGAAGATAGACAATTTTTGCGCCATGTTTTGTTCTCCGACGAAGCGTCATTTTCTAGAGATGGGCCCTTTAATCATCAAAACAGCCATCTTTGGTCTGACATCAACCCACATTGGGGTTTTGAATATCATCACCAGGTTCAATTTGAACGGGTCAATGTTTGGGTTGGACTTGTTGGAAACCGTTTGATTGGTCCCTTTTTCCTGCCGACGAACCTCAACGGCCAAAGGTATTTACATTTTCTACAGAACGAACTGAGTGACGCAATCGACGACCTTCCATTGTTGTGGTTTCAGCAAGATGGCGCCCCTCCGCATTTTTCCCGGCAAGTAACTGAGCACCTCAACAACGAGTTTCCTGAAAGGTGGATAGGGAGAAATGGTCCAGTGCATTGGCCAGCAAGGTCACCTGACCTAACACCGCTGGATTATTTTCTCTGGGGATTCGTTAAAGCAAAGGTATACGCCACGCCCATTGAAACTAGGGAGGAACTCATTAGACGAATAATCAGTGCTTGCCGAGACGTCACACCAGAAATGGTAGAGAAAGCGTTTGAGAACTTAATTGTCCGCGCACAAACCTGTGTTGCAGCCAATGGTGATATTATTGAAAATGTTTTGTAAAAATTTATGTGAATAAAATATCTGCATTTAAAAACCAAACGTGTACATTTTTTCAAGTGTGAAAACTCTACTACGTTTGTATTAGACTTGTTCCCTTTTCAATTATCGTTTCAAACAATCGTAATTTGGCTTCACCAACTTGTAAATTTTTCAAGCTCGAATTTTCACTGATAAATAAGTTGTTTTTCGTCGAGTGAACAATTTTTAAGGGTTTTCGATGACGGCCTACAACTTTATAATAGAAATTTTTTATCTCGCACCTAGTGGTCGAAAAATAATTTTTCAAAATTGGTGAAAAACATTACCGAAAACGCTCAAATTTCTCAAACTGATGTCCCCCGGTATAGAGAATTGACCTTCCAAATTTGAAATCGGTACTATAAATAGTTTTTGAAAAAAAAACACGTTTCCGAGCAAAAAAAAAGACCCGGTATAATCATGTTGAAATAACCAAAGGGCCAGTGCAGTTGATTGTAAAAAATTATAATAAGGAGTTAAAAATATGCCACAAAATAACCAAATTACATTTAGAATGCGTGCAGACTGCGAGACAAAATGTTAGACTAGCCGCGGAAATATTGTCACACACTGTTCCCACAGCTGTGACTAGGTTAAACCAAATAGCAATAATAATTTGCTTTTTAATGTAGAGGAACAAAAGGCAACAGCCGAGTTTATAGAAAAAACCAATAAGTGGTTTGATGTAATGAATTGTTACACGAAATATGACAAAAACCCTAGCAAGAGTGCATACGGTATTAATTTTGATGAACAAAATAAAATTTTAAATAATATCAGGTGTATAAAAAAACTGAACCCTAATAGTAAAAATAATCCAAAAAATAATAGTGAAATTCCCCAGCATGGTTGTTTGCAGACATTCCTAAAAGGTATTTTAACATCAGCGAAGTCCTTAATCAGTCTGTGGTATGGAACAAAATACATACTTACGCATAGACTTAACCAAGACTGTTTAGAAAATCTTTTTTCGCAGTTAAGAACCCGGGGAGGTTAGGACGACCATCCCACCCCTTTAAACGCTATGTATCGTCTTAGAATGAGAATTTTAGGGAAAAACCCAGGAATAGTGCAGAACAATGCAAATAAGTTGCACAAACTATAGACGAATACTTTGTAACTAGCATATTTAAAAAATCAGACATAACTTATGAAGACCTAGACCTGGACTTTGTAGATGATGATATTCTTAGCATAGAAGAATCCAAACTTACTTTAAATGAAAAAGATATATTGATTTCTAATACCTAAAACTGTTCAAATTCTACTATATCGTTAAATCCTAACATAAATGTGTGTAATGGCAGTCCCCGAAAACTGTTAAGTTACTCCCCTAAAAAATCAAACTTTGGGAAAGAAAATACCACCGTTTTAAGTAGTGAGGAAGAAGGGTGAATAGAATATTTGGCTGGCTGGGTAGCCAAGAAGTATTGTGAAAAATAAACCTCGTTATTTAACTACTCTTGATATGCGTAGTTGTTTTCAATCAGGTACCCATGTTTCCCGGTCACGCAGATATCGCTGCTTTTGTGACTCACCGTGGTCTATTTAAACCCAAGGTTTTATTGTTTGGCCTGACAAACGCTCAGAGAATGGTAAACTGTCTGTTTTCCGACCTGTACCATCTCTGCGTCTGCGCGTATCGCGATGATCTCATAATCGCTTCCACAGATTTTGAAACTCACATAAAAACCCTCGAAATAGTTTTTAATAGGCTTCTAAAAGCCGGACTCACGATTAAAGCGTTTAAAACGCATTTTTGTAAACAAGAGACTCGTATATTAGGTCACATAGATTCGGACGCGGGAATCCAGGTAGATCCCGACCAGACGGCCACTATGAGAGATTTCCCCACTCCCCGTAATGTAAGAGGGCTTCGGCAATTTTTGGGGATGGCGTCATATTATAGACGTTTTATTGATAACTTTTCAAAATTATCCAGTCCGTTAACGGCCCTCTTTCATAAACATGTAACATGGCACTGGGGTCGGAGCAAGACATAGCGTTTAATACTTTAAATGATAAACACCCCTCAAACACGGGTATTGGTGCAATTTTATCCCAGGTCATAGATAAAAAGAAATATGTATTACAATACGCTAGTCGATCCTTGAGTGACATTGAGCGCCGATATTCCACCACCTTCTATTGAAGGGTCAACATTCGAAAATTTTTACTGATCACAGTGCCTTACGCTGGCTTCTCTCTGCTCCGGACCCTAGCAGTAAATACGCAAGGTGGAATGCCCGCCTTCAGGCCTTAATTTTAATGTACACCATATTCCCGGAAAGGATAATGCGGTAGCCGATGCGCTCTCTCGTATTCCGAATGATACTTCTAAATCTCCTTATTTTGGCCACACTAGCGCTATTCTAAACCATTCCAAAATCGCCGGGTCAATTATTTATGGTAAAGAGGAGATGCTCGAGGCTCAGAGATAGATCCTCAATCAGGACCCCTTCTTTCATATTTAGAAAACGATAATATAAACCCCAACCATTCCATACGCAAGTGGGTAGAAGATATAGCCCCAATCTGCGACGTTGGAGAAGGCATTTTGTATAAAAGCGTAGGCGAAAAGTTCGACATTGGTTGGGATCCGTGTAAAAGTTTAGTCCCCGACTCGCTTAAGGCTCGCATTTTGCACATCAGCCATGATATTCCTACAGCCGGCCATTTTGGCGTAAGGAAAACACTTTAAGGAATCCAAAGTCAATTTACTTGGATAGGGCTCACTCTAGATGTCTTAAAATATTGTAAAACTTGTTCAGTAAGTCAGGCTCACAAAGTGCAGTCTCAAAAACCCGCGGGCTTATTGAAGTCTAGTGAGATACTAGAGTCCTGGGAAATCATTTCCATTGACCTAAAGGGTCCATTTCCCCGCATAGGGGTAGGCGGAACAAATAAATTAACCGCAAAAATTTCAATTAATCATTAAAATTAGCATTATTTGTTTTATACGAATAAATTATACGATTAAACAATGATTTAACATGCAAAATTAATCATTTTTTTTCGGTTATGGATAAATATAAACAATCGTATAATTTCTTATTCAAACGCCGACCTCTATCCCCGCAGTAAGCGTGGCTTTAAATATTTTATTGCTTACGGATTACTTAATAAAATGGGTGGATATTTTCCCCTTACGTAACGCCACCACCACTCCCATCGTACGACACTTAATCGATGACGTATTTACTCGTTTTGGACTACCATCTTGCGTGGTTAGCGATAATGGATCAGTATTTGTATCCAAACTTTTTAAAACATTACAAATTAAGAGAAGGAACACTTCATTATATCAACCCCAAAGTAATCCGACTGTACGTTTTAATCGTATCATTGGTACACAATTTTTTTCCTACGTATCTGGGAACCATCGAGATTGGGACTTCGGTCTTCAACAGTACGCCATGGGCATTCGCACCAGTGTACAAGATAACACCGGTTATAGTCCGGCTTCTTTTATGTTTGGGAGGGAAATTAAAACCCCCCTTAATTTATTGTCATCCAAAAATCCTGAAGAATTTTCAGATCCCGAAAGCTCTCACGGTCCTACCACAAGTAAATAAAGCTTTGGAAAATGCTCGTGTCAATATTAGACCAGCTCAAATTAGGTAAAAATCATATAATGATAAAAATAGAAGGGATTTCAAATTTAATAAAGGTGATTAGCTATCTAGTGCGGTTGATTTCTACGCTGACAAGGTAGCTCCGAAGATCGAGGGCCCTTTTAGAATTTCAGAAAAATTATCGAAATTAACGTACAGGTGAGGTTAGAGACGTTAGAAAGGAAACCGCTCACAAGCACCTACTACGTTACTCAGTTAAAACCATATTTTGCGCGAGCAAAAATTGATTTAAGTCCTCGTGACGTCTATTTATAGGCAAATAATATAAAATTATTTCACAACCTCCGTTGGAAGGTCGTCCCTTACGGCCTCGCGACAAAACAACTGGTATGGCTATTTGCTCAGGGTACAGTTAAATATCCCACGTTTACAGTATAAAGTTTTCAGTATTGATGTATAATTTGTTTGCTCTTTCTGCGCATTTCGCTATTTTTAGGGCATTGTTATATACGTATTTCCTTTTTTTTTTTAAAATTGGTGCACCATTCCTGTAAATATTGAGATATCTCGTTCTTGTTTGTGTTTCCCTGTTTTTCAGGGGTATTGAAGTTAGTTTTTGTAATAAATAATGTAGTAGTGTCACACAGGACGTGCGACCTTTAAGTTTGGGAGCTTTGTAACAATAAACATTCCGATTTAATTCCCATTACATATAATCCCTATTTTATTAACAGTTTACGTACTTTTAATCCTAACTTATATACCTACGGAATATTATTCAAATATAATATAGTAACTTTTACATTTATTTTTTCCAATGCTCGTTTAAAACCGATCCTTTTCCCTTTTTTTCGGTTGACGGTTTTACTTATACTCGCCAGTTTGCTATTAAATTGATTAAGAGGGTTTAATGACCATAGCCCACTATTCCCCGTACTGTCACTTTTGACCTTGTTCCGTATGTGCTCGCGAAACTTCACTTTTGGTCTTGGTTAGGACCTTCTCTCAAATACCAAAATAGTTTAATTTACAACCCCTTTTCTTTACCATACTTTCGTTTTAAAGAAAAGAATTGAGAATTGCCAGTAAGGGCTTATGTTTGTATAACTTCCAAGGAGGAATATTTTCTGATATTTCTAATTTTTATTGTATTTTACTCTTCGGAGTTTCGTTATCTTTAACCCAAGGGTTAAAGATAATTTATGAATGTTAGTGAAGTGTTATCCAAAAGTGCGTGGTGTTTAACCTTTGACCGAAAGGGGGTCACCAATAACTGGTGCTCCTATGTCATAAACACTAGGTTCAACCCCACGTGGCCGATTGGCTTAACTCTAAGGGACGCCAAGGCGTGATTTGGTCCCCTTGACATCACCAGCGACCCAGATGAAGAACAATCATCTGACTCTTTGGTTAAAAACCAAGAGTCCGTCAAAAATTAGAGAGATCCTACATGCCCTCCTTGGTTTAGCAACTCACAAAATATTGCTCTGATTACACAGAGATGTGCGGCTTCTGTGGCTTAGTCTAAATTTGTGCGCGGATCGTAAAACTTAATAAAAGATGTAAATCAAAAGAGATCCGTATGATCCACTCGTTCTCGCTCTTCTTTCAACAATTATGTGGCGCACTTCTACTTAGTTTTCACCGTCCAACAATTTGATTGTTGAACTACTGGACTCTTGACTCCATACCACTTAAGTATGCTTTAAAATAACTATTGCCTTCTGGCGACCACTTCTGTGTACGTAATAACTCTTGTGTCCTTGTGACAAAATGTTTTTAAAAGTTTCTTTAAGGAAACGTTATTTTAAAATAATTTTACTTCTTCTAAATAAATTATTTGGCAATTCTCAATCGCACTCTTCTGATTTAGTATTAAATATAAACTTAGATTATCACTAGACACCTTTAAAATTAGTCATGCCCTCGCTTACACCAATAGTGAAGTTAAGCGAGTTACCCGGGACTAGATAAAATATTGACGTAATTTACTATAAGCCTACTAATGTATATTTTCCATTTAGGGCTTACTTCATTTTTGAATTAAATATATTACAATTTCACGGGATATCCGCACTCAATCGCCGGTAGTTATTTCTTCAGACGAAGAACTAGAGCAGCCGCTTGATCGCGCAATGAGCATCATTTGCTTAACAAATAAAAAAAAAACATTTTGCAAACCTTATAATCGTATTTGCACGTTCGAAGCCTGCGCGAACCGATAAATTAGCATGCATTACATTTATAAAAAATGCCCAGTTTGTAGAGTGCAGTTATTCAATTTCGAAAGAGTTTATTGTTAAGTTTTAAAATAAAATCCACTATTGCACAGTTTGAAATATTTCGTTATGTACAAGGCTTAGCCAGTTTTCCATAGTTTATTGTTAATAATATTGAAAAAAAGTACACAGGACGAACGCCTTACCTAACTTGACCTGTGATTATAATTTGAAATATATGAAGGTCTTTCATTCGTTCGTCGCGGTTTCCCCTACATCCATTCCCATAAGCTACAATTTACCCTAAATTTGTTATACCATGAATTCTTCTCCTATTTATTTTATTTGAAAAATTAAATTTTTGTTCAAAATAAAATTGTTTCAACTGCTAAACCTGCTTTCTCTCTTTTTAAATTTATTTTTTGGCACAAACCGCAATGAAGGATGGGTAAACAATGAAAACACTTGAAAAGGGGATTGGCATTAAATTACTTTTAATTTGTTCCAGTCTACGATAAAAAATTATTGTTTATTGGAACCAAATAAAGGTATAAATACGATGCAATGGAGACTAGAAAAGGTAAATCGGTGTCAAAATGCATCTTATGATCTTAATAATATGATAGAATATTAATATTTAAAATTATAATTTTGATCAAAAAAGTAAAAAACGAGGGCTGTGATTTTGGTAAAAACGTTTTCTTTTTAAAAGCATAGACTGTGTAAATAATAATAATATTATTAAGACTTCGGCTTGAAAAGGGGCCACGGCTCGAAAGCTCGCCGTGATTGTAAATATTACAAATAAACCTTTTTAATCAGTCATGAAGTATCGTGTCTCTTTTATACAATTTTACTAGATTCTCCAATTAAATTATGATCATATTGTTGTGAGATTCCCAAAGGAATTTGGCCTCGACCCCCTAGTAGAAGAAAGTCAATTATATTTGGATATTGTTCAAAATGTTTCAAATTTAAAATGTAATTTAATTTACTAAAATAAAACTTTTGCTATAATCTGTTTCTCTTTATTGTTATATATACATTTAAAGATGACGGTATCAAAAACCGATAAAGAATTAAGTAAAGTTTATTACGATGTTCAAAACCCATGCAGTTATTCTAATAGTGTCACTTTAAGAAAAACCTTTTCCAAAAATTCGGAAAAAGAAATCAAGTTTTTATTCAAAAACCACCAGCCTACGTAACAACTATTGATGAAACATTTATGGCATATTTATTAGATCTGCCTCTTTTACAAGCGTTTAATAATAATAAAAGATTTATTCTTCTAGTTCAGTAAATACGTTTTTATATATCCATTAAGAAATAAGACCTCGAACGAGATTGTTACGGCGTTAAGAGACATTTTCAAATTTCTTAATTTTTGTACCGATGCAGGTTCGGAATTTAGAATCGCCCCATTTCGTTCTCTTTTAAAAAAATATAGTAAACATCATTATCTCGTATATTCGGGAAAAAAGGCCTCTATGATTGAGAGACTTGTTCGCACTGTAAAATCTAAAATATTTAAAGTAATTACATAAACCGGTAATTTACATTATTTTAATAAATTACAATTAATTGCAAAAGCTTACAAGACATTCGACAACGGGAATTGTGCCTAAAGATGTCCTAAAGATGTTAATAAAAACAATGAATCGGCTATTTCGAAAAAACATTACGGCAATCCTAAAATAATTTGCAAGCCAACTTTACAAATTGGTGATAGGGTACGTTTAGCCGTTGCAAAATCAACATTTGATAAGGCATACAAAGGGACATTCATAGAGTAATTACGAGAGAGCCTTGTATGTATATGGTTAAAGACTTGTCAGGCAACATAATTAAAGGCGCGTTTTACGCTCCAGAAATGGTTAAAATTCAAGAGTAAAGAGCTACAATCTTAATTCAACATTTTGTCAGCCATGGGTAAAGTACACATTCTCCTGGGGGTTGCCATCGTAATATTCGCGATGAAATTTAAAAAAAAGGAGTCCCGAATACACCTTAGACATTGGGGTTTGTGACAAAGCCTACGACCTTGGAAAATATACGTATCTCGTAAAATGTAACGAAACTTTCGACGTGCTACATTTTAAGAAGGAAAACGGAACCTTGAAACCATCTATTAGAGGAATCAACTTAACGAAGGATCAATGTTAAAATTTATACACTTTGACGGTAACGTGAAAGATGAACACTATTCAAATTCAAGTCATATTACGGTGTGATCCACACTCAAGAGATAAATTTATCGGCGTGTTTCCAGCAAACAGATTACCGAAGCCTCCAATTAAAAAAAGCTATTGTTTTTAATTAATACTGATCCCGACACTCTTCTCGGCTCTCATTGGACAGCGGTTAACAAATCGGGTGACACTCTGGCCTTTTTTGTTCTCTAGGCAGATCACATCGTGTCTATGGATTTTCACTAGAACGTTATTGTAATCGTATTCGATACAGTACTCATAAATTTCAATAAAAAAATTCAAAACTGTGGACCTCATGTAATTTATTTTTTAACATCAAGCTGTACGGGAATATCTTACAGTAAAATAATAAACGAATTATATAATTTCAATTTAAAAAGAAATGATAGTTTAGCGTTGTTAAATTTATGTATTCATTTGATGAAAGATTGGAACAAAAATAAAAATATTTGTTTAAAAAAAATGTGTATTAATTTCATACATAAATAATGTTACACATAAGTATTTTTATTATTCTTGTCAGCGCGAAGGTCTTGTTTGTCGTTTCGGTTTGGGGATTTCTTTGGCGAGGGTGATTTTAACTTTTGTTGCGGTGAGATTGGAACTCCACCTACAGCAGCCTCCTCCGAATCTAGTTCTTGACTCCAAGCATAGTCCTTGCTTAAATGACTTCCAATATCGAAATTTTCGAAATATTCTCCAAATATTTCATTTTCTCGATTTAAACGATTATCCATATTATTATCACTAATTGTTCTCGGTCGTTTAACAATCGGCGTTGATGATTTTCTTTCACTTGAATATATAACCTTTAAGAGACCCGGAAATTTGACATCCCCTCTAGACTGTCTATTCTCTCGTTGACTAAGATAATTCTTAATCTTGCGAGTCATTGTATTGAGGGGTAATTCGGCCACTTCCCCGGCGTTTATTTCTTCAGGCGTTTTGAGGGTGAATATATTTGCGAAGCAAGAGGGGAGTTTAAACCGGTGTTTAATGGAGCAACATGTAC
This sequence comes from Leiobunum rupestre, assembly GCF_980474605.1. Lineage (NCBI taxonomy): Eukaryota > Metazoa > Arthropoda > Arachnida > Opiliones > Sclerosomatidae > Leiobunum > Leiobunum rupestre. Next base: position 53,040,707 of record NC_143385.1, on the reverse strand, counting down.
GGGTGCTGGATAATTAGTAATCTCAACCTTGGGTACTGCTGTTGCACTTCGCATTTCTTTAGCCTCGCTAAGAACTCGTAACAATTCTCGTAATTTGGATCGACTGTTAATTTTTTTCATTTTATCTTTTATTGAATAAATTTGCAATTAGCGGTACGATAGATCCCAGGAGTGCTAGTATGAAGAATCCGTTACCCTTTTGAATTAAAAGGGCACACTTTCGTTTTTGCGATATTTTTGGACTGGCTAATAATCTAATAGCTTTTTTATATTTAGCGAATTGTTTTTTCTTGGGTTTTGATAAAACAATTCCTCCATCCTTCAAATTTTTGAAATCAGTTTGTAAGGCTTTAATTGCTTTGTAGAGCTGTTGGCTAATAGATTTTTCATATTTTACCTTTGACTTTATATAATGTGTTTTAAACTTGGCAGGTGGGTTTGCAATAGCACTCGTTTTTTACGTAGTCTTTTTGGAGCCATTATCTTTAATGATCTTGATAATAATATACTAAATGATTTATTATCGGAAAAACTACCATTTTTGGTCCGTTTTTTTTTCAAAAGTGTACGATCTTAACCGTAAAATATCAGGAGTTGTAACAGATGAATCTATAAATAGGGAATTGTAAGGTTCGCTAGTAGCCATATTATACGAATTTTTCATTAGTTTTGTATTATTATGAGATATCTGATTGGCTAGATAATAAATTTCACTTAAATCTCGAGGACATTTAAACAAATACGACATATAAAGAGAGATTAAACGAGATTGTTTGCCTCGAGGAAATAAAGTTTGGGATATTAATATGACTGAAATTTCATAATGATGACTATCTACAGTAACCAATTTAGCAATTTGATCATTTTTGTAAAGTTCGTCCGCTAGATCATCAATAATAAGCAAGAAATTTCTATTTGATTCCCAAAAATCACTTTCCATCGGAGGTAGTCATTGAATAAACTATATCGGGTAAAAGTTGAGATAAAACTTGGCAACCGGGTTGCCAAACGGAGTAGCAATAAATAATTTTAAAAGGAGGTTTATCAATTAATACATTCCTCCATCGAATAACGTTGTTAACCCATGAGGATTTTCCTGACATTGTAGGGCCTGAAACCATTATTCGGAAGGGTGAAAGAAGTTTTATGTAAGACATTGTCGTTTAATCAAAGGTAATATACTACGTAGATTGTTAGTACATTGTTGGTTTTTATACACTATATTAAAAATCAACAAAAACATTTTTTTTTAATTTTTCAAAATCGTTTATTAAAAAATATTCCTTCACTAGCTACTTAAAAAATAAAACACATTATTTTTGAAAAAAAAAATAATAAACATCATAATTTCATCACCAAAGATAAACTCAAAATTATACATTAATTTCCATTTTTAGTAAACATTCTACTTTAAAAATTAAAAGTTTAAACCCCAAATTGTTCAAAAATAAAGTATTTACACTATTTTCGGTAGAAATTTCATTTATTACAACTATATGACTCGGGTTGCCAAACGGAGTAGCAATAAATAATTTTATTAGGAGGGTTATCAAACAATTCATTTCTCCAATTAATTAGATTACTAACCCATGAGGATTTTCCTGACATTGTAGGTCCTGAATCCATTATTAAAACAAAGACAATACACTACGTAGATGTTTAGAAAATGGTTGGTTTTACACACTATTGAAAAATCACACATTTTTCCAAATTTTTAAAAACCATTTTATTAAAACATATTTCAACACTATTTTTTGAAAAAATATTCCTTCACCAGTTAATTAAAGTTTGAATTAAACATAAATCAAAATTTTGAATAAAATTAATAACAAATCCTTCACCGAAAATAAACACAAAAAAGTTTAAACCTTAAAGTGTTAATAAAAAAATATTAAATGATTAAAGGAAACTTGTTTTGCGGGTTTTTTGTACACAAATTTTTCTCCTAGTCTTATGCTTAAAACCTGATAATTTTTTTTACAGTTGTTCATTTCGACATTCTAAATAACCGTAGGGTACGCTAGAGATATTGTATTTTAATACACGTTTACAACAGGTTTTTTTTACAAAGTCTTACTTAAATTACCAACTCGCAACAACATATTATATTTATAACGTTAAAAGCAATTTTTACCTTAAACTCTGTATTTGGGACGAAAATAATTTGTTTAAAAGCGTCAAAGTGAATAATATCCGCGTTAGGCCTTTTAATATGATTTCGGATTTGTTATCTGGACCCCTGTAACTGTATGACTTTGGACCGGTGGACACGAATTTGGTAATATATGTATTCGGGGTTTCACACGTTAATTTGCCTAAATTACCACCGAGGGGGGTAACCATTCGTTTGGTAAATGTGTAAATTGAACACCATCTGTATCAAAATATAGTGCTCGCTTTCCCAACTTATTAATTAGTTTATGTAAATCAATACGTCCATAACTGTTGACAAAGGCAGCAATTATAACATTACCTTTGCGAAATGTTGGTACAAGCTCACTTTTTTTATACATTACCATGGCAACGTCGTTATTGAAAAGATCAAAATCTGTTAATCTATTTGTTTGGTCTGAAACAATTTCGGTTAATTGAGAGTAGGGATGCATAATTTTATACGTTGATTTATGAATTCTGAGCTAATTTGGCTGATGTCCTAAGGGCAGGATGATCAACAATTTCCTCCGGCGCTAGCCTAACACCGTCAGCTTCGTATATTGCGTCTAAATGTTGTTTTTGCTCTTCATATGTTTTTGCTCTTCGTTGGAAATCCCGAATTTTTAACTTAAGCCTTAAAAAAATGTTGATATATGGTTTGAAAAAATTGGTGGTATGATTGTAGTGGTAGACGTCGAATATGTCTAACAATTTCTATTGACACTATGATATCGCATAATAGATATCTATCGAGGTTAAAACAACTATGAGTACTCGCTCAACCTGTGTATGGGTGCATTTATCTACAATGTCTTTTACAAAACTTGCGCATAAAGGATAATAAAGTTTGTTATTGGACCGATAGGGTAAAACTTGTAAAAAAGAGATTTTGGGGGTAATATTCCATTGGTTATAATTGCAAAATAAGCGTTAGACGTATAATCAAAGTTATTCGTAATAATGTTAAGCTGTTTACAACCAAACAGCGTAAAGGCTGCAAAAGTCAAAATATCGGATTTGTTCTCCAATTGAATGATCTATTTCGTGGTATAATTTAATCGTGCCTACACGCCCTCCGACTAAAGAATCTCTGGGGTTAATTTTAGGAATAATTTTAATATTATTAAAAAATGCATTCGACTCAGCATTTTGTCTTAACATATCTAATATCGAACATTCAAAAATTTGAACATGTGTGGTTTGGCAAATTTTCTGTAATAAATTATCTTCGATCCATCGCTCTTTCGTTAATTTCTTTAAATGTTTTCCCATCACAGGGTTAAAGGTAGATCCGGAAAAATGTTTTGGGCACCCGTGCCAGAAATCACCCATTACGTCAATTGCTATACGGGGTTGTTACAAAACCCATCTACGAAATATGGACCTATGGGCTGTTCTCCCCCCGCACTTCTAACGGTTAGCAAAGCTACATTTTTTTCTTTTTCATAATAACCTAGATATTTTAAAGCAATCTCACTATGATTCTGTCTACTTGCTAAGCCATTAGCCGGGATAGTACATAAAGTGTATGGTTCTAAAAACAAGTCAATAGAGACCAAGTTAAGGGCCCCAGAAAGATATATCCCTCCATAGTTTGTAATATCAATTTCGATTAGGTGTTTATATACCTTGCGAAATTTCTGCATAGCTAAGCGTAATAAATTACAATCAATAAGGTCCCTCGTCGTTTAGTTTTTTGAAATAAAGGGAATATTAAGAAAACTCGTTTCGAAGTAGACATCCCGAAGAATCAAACCTCAGCTGGTTTCCTAGACTTATCATGCCACGAAGTTCTCGATAGTCCTTCTAAACAAGTAGATGTGCCACCCAAAACCACCCCATCCAAGCCAGGTCCATCTTAACCAGGCCAGTCTAAACAAGCAGACGACAGGTGGAAGGATATAGTCGTAGAGTTCTCCCGCCATAAAAACTTGTATTTAGACGTTAGGAGTTACGTTAAAAATAGTATTTAGCCAACCGCGACGATAGATGGCGTATGCGTGAAACTAGAATCGGCGTGGGAGTTGAAATAATATCTAGAACAGATAGTTTATGAAGAAGGTGATTACTCTTTAAGTAACGAGAAAGTTGAGATCCTAGCGGGTATGCGAGGTGAAGTACTCGTCTATAAAAATCGTGAACCTATCTACGAAAAACTATAGAACTTGAAAAATTCCGGTGAAGTTTACGACGTCGCGACCACAATACAAACCGTATTAAATATTTACGAAGGACTATAAAAAACAATGGCCCTCGATCTAAGCTCCCGTTTCAACCCAAAATAACTTTTACTCAATAGATAAAATCGTTTCCAGTTCTTCTCGAAAGTATAGGTGTTAATCCATGCTATTCGAGTGTAATTTTAAAAATTTAGACCAATTGAACCACGCGGATATCAGTAATCAATTAACACGAATTTTCCAATCAATATTAGACAGAATTACGGCCCATAATTTAGGCTACATGCGCGTCAGGGTCGTGGTCTTTTCGGATGAATTACACGATCCATTAAATTTTCAAATAATGAATATTAATGAGTTGACAGCTGAGAGAATTTTAACGGGGATTGAAAAGGTAGCGCAGTCCGTAAAAATAATTTATTTGAAATCACCCCTCAGATTTGATTTGATATTTCTTCAAGATACCCCTATGAGAGGACCCCTAGAAGCGTCAGAACAAGAAGTTTTGAATGTTTAGATCAGTATATTAACCAATGTTATGCATTTATCCCAATTAGGAATACGGACAATTTATGTTTTGGCCGACTATCAATATTTGAAAAATTTGGGACAGGGTGTCAGTTTTAATCAAAACGATTTAAAGACAATTAGAAACGGGCAAAAGCCGGAACAAGAAATTAAAGCTGAAAATTACACGCCCTTGCTCAGGTTCCCGAAGGCCCCGTAGAAATAATAGACATTAACAGATTTCAAATTATTTTTCCCGACTACCAAATTAAATTAATCTCGGCGGACGATAATTTCGATAAAATGTTTATTGGGCCCTTCAAAGTAAAACCAATTTTCCTCTTAAAATTTAAAGAGCACACACGTCGTACGATCTTATTCAGCCATGTTTGGGGCAAAATATTATTGTAAATATTGTCTAGTCCTTTTTTATACTGACAATGAGAAAAATAGTCACGACTGCAGACCCGAGCTTAATTGTCGTAGGTGTCGCGGCCCTGAAAACCACCCTAGTATAGAGCAGGCTACCCGATGTAATGACGGTAATCGGTATTTTGCAGGATCAATTTGTTTCTCTAAACACTGTTTGAATTGTGGGAAAGATTTTGAAAGTAATCATGATTGCGATAAGAAATGCGCTTTTTGCAAAATTGAACATCCCAAAAACGAGTGTCACGTCTTCCCTTTAGAAATAATATAAAATGAGAAACGGCTATGCTATTTTGATTTTGAGACCATAACGACTGACACTGAAATTAGACCCATTTTAATCATATCAGCGATGCAAGAAGACCCATTTCAGGGGTTTGATTGTGTTCAAAATTATCTAGATTATATATTAGCCTGCGAGGTTACAAATAATGGTCGTAAAAGAGATACGGTTACGCGGCCTCTCTTTGAAAACCTGATATTAATTATTCATTTCGGGAGTGGTTTCGATACGCTCCTTATCTTAAACGGTCTATAAAACGAAAGATTAAACCAGAGTAAATTTATAACGGTTTCAAAGCCCTGGGTATTTTTATCGCTCAATTTAAAATGAACTTAATCAATAGTTACATGTTTCTTCCTACAGCCTTTCGAAATTTCTCAAAAACTTTTATGATTGTCCAAAAGAAAGGTTTTTTTGTTATTCATTTGCTACGGAAAATAATTTAGATTATATCGGTGCCCTCCCCGAGAAATAATTTTTTGGTATCGATAAATTTACGGACGAAGAAATCGTAAAATTTAATAAATGGTATGATTCGCAACGTTACGTCGTTTTTGATCTAAATAAAGTTTTAACCGAATACGCGATTGATGACGTTAAACCTTTGCAGAAAGGATTCGATAGTTTTAGAAATTTATTTTTAAAAACCGTCGACTTTGATTTGTTAGGTTCAAACGCAATAACGTTACCGGGAGCCGTAACAAATTTATTCCTTAGTAGATTTGTCAAACCAAACTCTATCGTGATCGTTCCGGAGACGGGGTATCGGAAATAGCATAGTGTCAAGGCCCTGAAATGGTTAGCTTATTTGGAAAAAAATACGTTACGTATCGATTAAACGGTTATTGTTCCTTACCCGAAATAATTGACGAATTTTACGGCTGTCATTACCATAAATATCCACTGCACACTGACCACCAGGCTTACGATAAACAGTTAAAAGATTATAATTTTAATATTTATCTCAAAACCCTGGACCGCGATTTGTTTTAAAAACGGAAAGGCCCAATGCACAGTTCATTAGAATGTGGGAACATGAATATGACCAGTTAATGCGGGACCCAGAAATTGGAAATTTTGGCGATTCTCTACCCTTTACAAAACCGATAGGAGCGAGACGCCATTCGCGGGGGGTGGGTTGAAATCTTTGTGATTTACGCAGAAGCCACTCCCGATCGACGAATCAAAGTCGTTAATTTAATAGCATGTATATAACTTGTAACTTTAATTTTGCCATTAACGCTACGGTGCTGCCACCTACCAATTTAAACCTCCCTATTCTCTCAGATAAAAATAATAGTAAAATTTATTTTACTCCATGCTATAAATGTGCAGATGAACAATGTTTCGAATGTACGCATTGTGATCGGGAACGTAGCATAACCGACGAGTTTAATCTAGCGGTAGAGCACGGTTACAAAATTATTACAATTAACGAAGTACACCAATATAAAGAGACATTCGATTAAGATTGTCCGCTATTCGATGAATTTATTCGTCTTTTCTATAAAATAAAAGTTCAAAACACTTCGTTCCCTAAAGATATAATTACATTGGAGCAAAAACTTATTATTTACGAGACTTTAATGAAATTGACGGGTTAGATTTAGATGATATAACCGATAATCCTGCATTAAAAGCCAATGGCAAACTTAGTCTAAACAGTCTGTGGGGCAAAAATTACATTAATTTAAAAAGGAATTAGTTGAAAATTTGGCCGGTAATACCAAAGAATTAACGGATTTTAAACTACTAGATAATGATATAGTCTTAGCAACCTTCCGTTTTCGGGAAGACTACGCTCCAACTTATCGGAAAGGTTCACCAACGATTGGCGCGTTTGTAGCGACTAACGACCGTAGTAAATTGTACCAACTAATGGCAAAAATCGGTTCTAATTTAAATTACGTAGATACTGATTCTGCATTTCTCTACATGAGTAAAGACTTGGAATATTCAGCTAAGGACTACCCTAGGTACATTAGCTGACCAGTATCCTAATGAAAATATAAAAGCCTTTGTTTCCTTGGGATGTAAAGCTTATTCCATTTTATTCAAATCTGGAAAGATTGTTACTAATCTTAAAGGGATTACGTTGACAAAAAATCAGTCAACTTTCAAGCTCTAAAGGACCTAGCTACGCGTAATCAACATTTGAACTACAGCGTCGAAGACCTATTTAACATAAAACGTTTAAAAACGGAGCAACTATTTCAAAAACCAGCTAAAAACTCGTTGGATTTACATCTAACAAGCGGATCTTCAAGAGCGACGGTACCAGTCGGCTCCAAAAAATGTCATAAAAATTTAAAAAAATTAATTTTATCTATAAAAATAATCAGTGTTTTTCAATAAATTTGAATGTATTTAAAAATACTTTAATTCTATAAATTGTTTGTTTTTCAATAAATTTGAATGTATCTATAAAATTGTTTCATTTCCCAAAATGGGGCCGCTGAATCGGCTCGAAAATGATTAGATTATCTTAAAAGGGACGAGATAAGCTGGCGTGTCAAAAGTGAAAGTCTAGATGACGGTTCTACACCTTAAACGGCCGCTCTCCATCCGCCCTGTCTAAGCCCGCAGGATATCTCGGCGCATGCGGTTTGGCGCCAGAGGGAGGCGTTACGCACGCGGTGAAGTTATTCAACAAACACACATTCCTCACTCTACGAAAAAACTTGTTAGTTAAATATCTCACAGCCGTGTATAAACTCTAATACAATTAGAGCATCGGTTTATAACATCCGGGAGATTGTACTTAAATGTCCGTGATATAAGGAGGCATAATATTATAGAAGAGCTCATGAAAGACGTCATCTGAATATCTCATTTCGATTTTTTACTCTTCTATAAATAAAACGTATTAGGTGTTGTTTCACAATAAAAATTCGCGAGTGATTTAGTGTACAAAATAGCTAATCCCCTTGAATTATACCCAGAGAAAGAGGACGACCACACACAATCTACACATTCCAAAACAGCGCTACAAACACGGAACCTCCATCGAACAGACCTAGGGAGATTGATTTCCGAAATGGTAAATATAAAACAAAACTATCATGTTTCTCATTTTTAATTTTAATTACAGCTCCGGGAATCACCATGGTAGAAGGAGGTAATTTCATTTTTAGGTTCAGAGTTAAAAATAATTTTATGTTAAAGATAAAGTATAAAAATTAAGTTTCGTTAGTTCACTCAAATAGACAACACACTGGTCAAAACAATTTTGTTACATATTTACCTCACAGATCGTATCAGTCGATTGACTTTTTTAATGTTTCATGAAATTGTTTTAACATTAAAAAAATGTATAATATACAGGAGGACTGGGCCCATCACTTTCAAAACCGTTTACAACGCCTTCATCCAGTCGGAGTTTCCCCAGCTGTCTAGGGCTATCTTGTCGTGAGCCGCGTGACGTTACGTGAGAGAAAAACTGGCGCCACTGAGGAAAGCGCACCGTCGACGAAAGCCCCGCCGAGGGAGAGAGAGCGAAACATGTGCGCTATTAAATCATTCCTGCACGTTTTATACAAGATATCACTAAAGTTTATATTAACTCGTATTTGATAACAAAAAGTGGATTATTTATCGTGAACAATTCGTACAATGCCCTCTAAAAAAGGTACGTTAAAAGCTTTTAAAATATTTTATTTTTTAAGTTTCTCTAATGGGAACCAAAGCACTGACATTTCCTTGGAAACATGGGACGCCCTTACAAAAGAATGGTCTTCAGCCATGGAAAAGCTCTACACCTATAAAAAAGATTTATCTGCCAATTCCAACCGCTAAACCTTATTCTGAAGTTCCTTCCTCGGGAGGAAGATTTTTGTGGTGTTTAATTCCATTTACTAAAAAATATTTGGAATACGAAATTAACTATTCATAGAGCCTATCACTTAGTAGAGCGCAAGTGTTAGCTTTAAATGAATTTAAAGTGTGTATAGATGAACAGTTAAGTCTGTTAAGACATAGCGTACCGGTTATAAACCTAATGTTTAGTGTATTGCTCGACAATATTTCAAAATTTCATAGCGATTTATAAACCATTGGAGAAGCGAGAAGTACCATGTGATTTTATAGAAATCTACGCCACCTTTCGGACATCTCAGGATCACCAAGTGAAAAAGATTTTTTGGATAAATTTATAGGTTATTGCCCAATCATTGTTTAAATGACGTAAAATCTTCAGTATATAATTTCTTTTTTATTACGAAATGTTGTTATCACACCGTTACTCTACGAAAAATTAGTTATTCCATACACACTCTTTGGTGTAAATTAGCAAATTATATTATATAAACAAATTGAGAAACCGTGATCAACTCAAACAAACTAGCAAATAGGGTCTTAAATACACCGTTATAATTATAGATTGTAGCAGTGTATTTTCGTACGAGCCTCCTCAAATTTATATACGATAGTAATCAGCTAGCGACTTTTAAAAATTTTAATTAAGGTGTCCGGGTTAGGATGCGTAGGATAGTGGTAAGAATCCAGTTTTATAAGATTAAAAAAATTTTATTTAAAATGTACAAGCTTCATTAAAAATTTTCATAACATTACAATACCAACATGTTTCTTAGAATTAAGTGTTCGGTAGAGTAGTCCGTTTGAGAAGTCTTTTCTCAGAATCTTTGATATCAGTTTTAATATGTTGAAAACGAAGTTTAGTTACCAACACACTAGCGTGTAACTTGTGCTCCAGTTTATTGTCATTGGCAAACAGTTTGAGAAAGGACCCCTTAATTACCAGCGGGAGATCACTTAACAAAAAGGTTAGTGTTAATACTAACCCCTGCGGTATCCCACCAGTGACTTCACACCAACCGGAACAGGCATCTCCCACTTAAAAATCAAGGGACAAGTTATCTTATAAGTAGGGAATGGAGCACAGTATCAAAAACCTTTTGGGGGTCAAGATATCCACAGAATCGCCATTGTCCAGGAATTTATTTACCTCCTTTAATGTAGCTAGCACGTTAGTGGAACATGACCATTGCAAGAGGAAGCCATCCTTATCTATGGAAAAAGGAACGAGTCTGAAAAGAGACCAGTGTGTCACGAACACTGGTTTCTAATTCTCGGAAACTGGCATATAACCAAGAACTGTGAGATTTACGGATGGCAAGAATATTTGCCCATTTCCATAGTTTTGGGGGTCAGCTGTTAAAAATATAAAATTTAAATAATGAGAATAAAGGGGTAGCTAAAATTGTAGAACCTTCACGTAGCAATCAGGGATGTAGTTTCCTTGTAGCCCAATTACAGTGGTTTTGCAGTAGTATTGCAGACCCATTACACTGTAAAAAATAAATATTTAGAATTGTTGTAAAATCTAGTTTAAATATTATTTTTAAGTATTTTAAATGCCGAGAAAAATTTAAAACTATTTGTAAAGATGTATCTTAGATAAATTATGCACTGCCATGTAATCTTTAAACAACCATTTGGTGATATTGCATATCTTGTGCAGATCTACCGTTTTTAAATTCCATAACTTACTCGTGAACAGTGGAGATGTTATTGAAATTTCTGACTAATATGCTGTACTTATATTTTATTAAGGAAATGGGATTTTTTTAAACGAAAATCAATCCGAATGGTGGTCAGTGGAAGAACCGTACCATTCTCTAAATAACTCAAATCCTGGTAGTTCAAAAATATATTTATTAAAAAATATTCTTCCATAGATGGACACAGAAAAATTTATTTAAAATATTTGGAGCACCAAAAAAATCAAACGGTTATTATTACTACCTCTGTTAATTATTACTGTAATATTTTAATGAGGCCAAAAAAATTATTTTAGCAAAAGATCATTGATATCTAGGGTGCTATTTTAACAGGTGATAATATTTGTTAATGAACATCCGTTTTTATATTTATGCATATGAATATTAATATATACTCGATTTGTTGAGCGCACTTGAGTATGCAAGTATAGAAAATATAAAATATAACATTTTAATTTTACAAATTATTTCTGACTTTACAGGCTGATAAAGAAAGATAGGAGGAGGTGATAGAATCGGAGGAACAAATGGTGATTTAATTAATTAATTCATTATTAAAAAGAATTCAACTCATGCATGATACAGTATTTAAGATTTTTTTAAGTGTACGACCTTCGATAAATAATAGTAGTTCCTACCTGGATATATCACTCTATAGTTCCGCGTGCATTTGCTAAGTGTTTGTTACGGGTTCTGCCTTGTAGAAGGCTACGTGTTACGGGAGTTTTGGAAACTCTCCGGTAACTTCGCCGAAGCCATTTGCTGTTCAGGTTTTTTCCAAGTGATATATCCAGGTAGGAACTACTATTATTAATCCAAGGTACGACTAGCTTCACTTTCCATAAACTATATGTATAAGTGCCTTAAGAAATCTTTTAAAATGGTGATTTCATATTCTTATACCATTTTCAATACCAATAAAGCAAACTTAAATTGCAATAACTTCACCTGTTCATATTGATACCCTAATTTTAATGTATCTTAATGTAAGCAAATATAAAGGATAATGTGCTACCTCATTTTGAAAAGAACGCATCTTTTTTATATTTGGGTACAAAGTTACGTGCCTTTGGAAATTAGGTATTGAGTGTAAGTGACCTGCAAAGAAAAGTCATTGAGGGAGCAAATAACTGCACATGCTATTTGCCTCTTAAATAAATTAAATTTTGAGACATTCCACATAACAAACCCCAAACAGAAAATTTTATCTCAAATTTGGTCTTTCCCGCTATTGTCTTTGGTATAAATTTTGCCAGATTTATCTTTTCGCCAAAGTAACTTTTGATGTAATTGACAATTTAAAGTGATATAAGATGTATAAAAGCTCTTAAACTTTTAAATCTGAAAGACAATTTATGAAATGAACTAATGTCTGCGTATTTTAGAATTGTTTTTATTTCAAGTAATTAGTTCGAAAATCAAAAGAGCTTCTTTGCCATTGGCTAAAACTAGACTGATTTCAATTGATTACATATATGGGTTCTTGATAAAAAATATGATTGTTTGCAAATGCATTCTAACCCAGTTACAGGGGGGTACATTTTGAAATGGGCACCAACCTGTTTTTTGTAGCGGGGTGCAAGAATAGGGAATTGTACCTTCAACTAGTGGTAAGTAATTCTTTGTTTGATAGAATTTTTACTTTTCATAGTTTTTCTAAGTTATATAGAGGCAAACTTTTAAGCGGCGAGGGGGCGCTACAAACCCCAGCTCCACCTCTCCTACAGAATCAAGGGGCTAACCACTTTTCAAATCAGGTGTCAACATTATCTATTTATTAAATAAATACAACTGATTTGGTTGATTTGAAGATTCTTTTATAAATGCCAATTAAAATTCATAGTAGTTAACATTAATTTTAACTCTCTTAAATAAACTGAAAGGGGGTTTCGGCTCTCTGGTCAACATAAAAAAAATTAAAATCTTACGCAGACCCATTCTTGCTGGATGGAGTTGATCTCGGTGATGCCTTAGCTGCTGAAAGCATTGTCCGCTGATCACTGACACTGCGCGAAGTTCTTTTGACACAGCGACATTGAGTCGATTCCATAGTGGGTGAGTACCGAATCACAAAAACTTATTTAGTAGAGCTGGCATACGTGAATGAGAGCACTGTCCGAAGGTCATTCATCAGGGACTGTTCTGCGGAAAATGTGTCTTCGCTTTTTAAAGCGTGCAAACCACCTACGGAGTTCATGAATTTTTCGACGATGGGATGGGAAAGATAGTTTTTGCCACATTGGGCAATACCAGAGGGCCTAGAACTTTTGTCGGTTGCCAGAGAGCTTATTTTGGTAAAACCCGGGGAAAGAGAGCCAATACCAAAGGGGACATTCATAAAGTTTTAGAGAGAGAGTATATTTGGCAATATATAATTTTTCCCAAATTTCTACTAGCTCCAGGCTCAATTGTTGCTAGCTATTCCGAGATGATAAGTTTTCGGAATTTGGGGCTAAAACACTTGTAGACTTTCTTATGTGAGAAGCCACTAGAATAGAACTTTGACAGGTGGAAGATATGGCTTTAGGTTGAACTTAAAATGCCACTGTGTTTATTGATTATGAATTTATTTTTTCATAGGACGAAAAAGAAATTGCCAAAGATTCTGTATTGAATTCTGATACGTCTACTGTTGGGAATTTTCAAGAGCTTGAACAAACAATCCCAAAGATTGTAGATGTAAATACTATTCTAAATAGTGACGTTTTCAACAGTGATATTGACCATTCACACCAAACACTTTTAAAGGGAAAGTTGATGGGATGTGTATTATTTAAATTTATTTAGTGTAGTCCGCTGTATGAAATTTTGGGTGTGGCTTTTCCCAAGAAGCTTTTAGTTCAAGAAGTTTGTTTTACACTATATGGGTATGCGATGGAACCAATAATTTTGATAACTTTTCAAATACTTTGTCTTCTGCATTCTAGTATGAATTTATTCATATTGTACCATAAATATAGTTTATTTCCCGATATAACATATTTGCAGCAATAACATTAACAGAAAATTGAGATGAATCCTGCTATTTAAAAGAAATAATATCATATTGAAATGATTACTTATATCATAGTTTCTCTTTCGGCAGTAATTTAAATGTTCTTGACTGCTATAAAAGCCCAAATCGGTTGAAATTTCAATAGTTGGTAAATCATTATCAATAAAGGAGAATAATAGTTTAAAAAAGCAAATCTTCCTTACCCACGCCTGATAATTATTTGAATTTAAATGCTTAGAGTTAAAAACTTAAACCTAAATATTATTAAATACTCTTTGGAAAGTATTGAAAAAAAACATACTATTTTGTAAACCCATATTTAAAGAGGCACAACAGAATTGTTTAAGTATCACAAGCTCCTGCATTACGCAGCGGGTCGCATACTGAATGTGGGATGAAACGTATCGTCGTTGTAGAAACCAATTTCGATGTCTTCTCCTTTGAGGCCGAAACCATGAAGGAAAAGAGAGGAGGCTTTATGAATAACCTTTTTACCCCGGGAGCCTGATGCCAACTCCCACAGGGTAGGAGAGTGGGGGCTGACCAAAAAGGGGATCAGCATCCGTCAACTCTCACGGCCTGGCTGCGCGTTCTCTAGTTGGCTCCCTCTATTTTTGTTGAAATTGTTTCCCGTTGTGAAATTACACCGAGTACGCCTAAACACTAAAAGAGGGCGCCAAATAGGGAACGCGTGAGACGACACGAAAACTGACGGATGCTGATCCCCTTTTTTGTCAGCCCCCACTCTCCTACCCTGTGGGAGTTGGCATCAAGCTCCCGGGGTAAAAAGGTTATTCATAAAGCCTCCTCTCTCTTCCTCCATGCCGAAACCCAGAGTAGAATTCACACCGAGTTTCCATTTGTAGTTAATTTTTTTTATGGAAAGTGGTGGCTCCATCGGCTTTTCGTATTCCTACTTCGTCAGACATCTTGCTGGTTGAAAATCTCAAATGGCAATGATGGAGAAGCGTCTGCGTCGCTCTCATATCGGGGGTGTTTTACTCGAACTGGCGAAAAGGGGGAGAACATACTTGCCCGGACAAGTTCGAAAAGAGGCCTCTAGCGTCGTATTACATCATGGGGGGGGGTAAATCAAATAGAAGAATCCGATCGAATTGAAATAACTAATCGAGTAGAAGAATCCATAAGTCAAAAAGAACAATCTAGAAATCAATATCAAACTATGATTTTGAATCAAATAGAATATCCAAATAGAAATGCGATAGTATCATTTGGGAATATTAATGGTATTCAATACCAACCGAATCCGTTTAATGAAATTCAATACCAACCGCATATATTAAATCAAGGATCAAGTGACACTATTTATTTTTAGTGGATAATACAAACACAGTTAAGCGTAAGTTTATTTTATGTTTTGATTATTATAAGTTATAAATATCTTTTTAATATCGAATTTTTTTGAAGTAACTGACACCGCCGTAGAAGCCGTAGAAAATGAAAGTAAGCAATTCTTAATTTATTTTGAATTAATAAAATATTCAAGTGACATTATTTATTTTTAGCAGTTACTACAAAAACCGTTACTCGTAAGTTTATTTTAGGTAATTTATTATAAATTATATCATTTTTGATATGTTACCGTTTTTAATTAAATCATTTTAAATTATTATTTTTTTAGAAATAACTAAAAATCAAAGTAAGCAATTTTAATTAATGAAATACTTAAGTTAAATTATTTTTGTTAAATTAATAGCAAATAATGAAAAGGAATTAAATTAATCATATATTTCATTTAATACACTTGCAAATGATCGTGATAACGAACAAACACCAAATGACATTTTAATGAACTCGATAATAGATTCATTAGTGTTAGATACTGGTAGATAAAATAATTATTTATATATTTCGTAATTCGATAGATATAATATCTAACAATGTAGTGAATAATACACTCAGCGAATCAACAAGTCTAGGAAACCAAACTTCAAGAGTTTAATTCGCCCGCAATGCATTGCATCGAAATACAAACTAATTCGTCCAAACGACAATCCGATTTAGAACCAAACCAAATAATAAATTTAACGATTGAGTATTTTAATTCGCCCGCAATGAATTGCGTCGAAATACAAACTAATTCGTCCGAACAACAGTCCGATTTAGAACCAAACCAAATAATAAATTCAACGATTGAGTATTTTAATTCGCCCGCAAGGAATTGCATCGAAATACAAACTAATTCGTTCGAACGACAGTCCGATTTAGAAACAAACCAAATAATAAATTCAACGATTGAGTATTTTAATTCGCCCGCAATGCATTGTATCGAAATACATACTAATTTAACGGATAAAGAATCTGAATTAGATCAATATAGTGTAGCTGAATCTAGTTCACCTATCACATCTATTCTTCCCACCATAGGAAAATTAAAAGTTAGTTATAAAAGAAAAAATGCGGTAAAACGTATGACTACAAGATCAGCATCGAAGATAAACTTGCCGACAGTCGATGCTATTATATATGAAACATCAATTGCCACCGAAAACTTGCCGACAGTTGATGCTATTATATATGAAACATCAATTGCCACCGAAGATAGTACCAAAAAAATTTCATGGATACAATCCACAATAGAAGATACGACTCCCAAATTAACACGTAAACATAGAACTAAAATACCAATATTAAAACTAAAAAAAACGGAAAAATACACGAACCAAAGAAAATCCAAATAGTGGAGAAAATACGTTCAAACGAAGATAGTGTATTTAATACATAGAATTATTTATATGAAATAGTGCCGAAATGCGCAAAATTTTGTAATAGTATTAAGAATAAAAACCATTTAGATAAAATCGCAAGAAAAAACTTTCCCAAATAAATCCATCTACATCAAAGTATTATATAGATGTACTGCAATCATTTATAAAATTATTGAGTGTACGAACAACTTTCCCAGATATAAACTATACAACATTGTACAAATTATACAACAGTTAAAAAACCACAAAAATTTTTATAAACAATTTTCACGTTTTTTATCGATGGTTAAAAAAGTTTAACAAACTATACCATTTTAAATAAGTATACGAGAATCCCGAAACTGTTGATAGCTAATATATTATACAAATATTTAAATCCTAAATTAACCGTTTCTAAAGATTTTGTAAAACTATAAGCGTAATCGCTACCAAAATGTCAACGGAAATAACCCAACAATTGTTAGATATTACTGTTATATCTAACAAAAAATTATAAACCATCAAGCTCATGCTATAGTTCGTAGACGTAATGGTACATTTAGTAAATTTATAACAAATGTTAATAAAAAAACCTTGATAAAAAAATATTCCCTACAAACAAGAGACTTTATACTACAGTATTGCATTCAATTTTTGTGACGTTAATGTGTGAAAGTGAAAGTCTTCCTCAATCTACCGAAGAAATTGTTGAGTGTCTTATTAACAATGATAATGAACTGTTATCATTGTTACATTTTGTAATATAACAGAAAAAACTATTTCAGCATTAAATGTGGAACTTCGCCTTTTTATTCAAGCTCTTATAAATAATATACGATGCAATTTTAATGACTCTACGGAAGAGTTGAGTTGGAAATATTTTAAAAATTACACATACAATCCAAAATTTTACGATTTGTATATTTTACGTTTTACTTGAAGAAACTGGAATATGAGATTAATGAAACTTTATCGTTCTTTATAATAAAATAAATTTATATGAGTTCGTTAATTATTTCCCCTTTTCAATTATATCAGTTAATTTTCACCCCAAGTGCAATTTTTTATATTTTTTTCACCAATCACCTGAGTTGGAACCAAATTTATGTGTAACGAATCGGGGTTCAGTGACGTTCAACGGAGGGAAAATTGTTGATTAACCGTTGATCTTGGAATGCCTTTTTTACGATTGTTGTTAAGGTGAGTAAGGAGTAGTCATGACAACAATCTTCAGTCATAAATGCAAACACGTAGTCAATAAAAGCCACGTGGTTCACTTTAATATTTTTAAATGTCAAAACACGTGGTTTATGTCAAAATCGGCGTAATTTAACGGCCAAAAGAGAAAGCGGGAGGATTATAACGTTCAATTAAAGAAAAAAAATGAGTCTGATACAGGTTCTAACGATGATACATCTCAGGGAAGGAAATCAATTAGGTTAGAGCCTATAGGTTCGCAAAATAACGCGAAACGGGAAACAAGGTGGTCAGGACATGAAACAGGTTCCACATCTAACGCGGATACATTATCCATAAGCGAATTCGTTAGAATAAACGCGTCAGTGTGTTCCAATGTTTATATAGACCATACCGCGTCTCAACATGCTGGTATTCCTGGCTCAGCCGCAGCAACTGTATACAATTATGATGATGATAATTCGCAATCCATACATGCCGTAAGGGGTTGAACACTCTCTCTCATACTGTCCGCTATGTTTGAAAATTTGAGTACTTCGTATAGTTCTTCGGGCTCTCTTGATAGTATATCTAGTGATAGCTCGAATCATACACCATCACCACCGGCGTGCCACAACATGGTGGTGGTGGTATTGCCGTAAAAGACGCTGTTGGGCAACTGGAATTACCACCCCAATATGAAATCATCGACGATGGTGAGAAAGATTATCCAAAATTTAATTTCACTGGTAGATATCTCACGGTTCGTTTCATCGGCGACGTCGAGCTAGCTATAACGCAATTTGTTACGTATATTTTCGAGCAATTGTTAGACGACGACCAGGTTCAAATAACTTGTACGTCAGAAGCGTTTCCGAGTAAAGTCTTGGAAATTTCTTTGCGTAAAAAGTCGCAGCTCGAGCCTGGTAGCGTATACGACCTTTTTGACGGCGAAATTTACGAAGACGAGAAAGAAGATTTCTGGGGTTCCCCCGGTTTTTTTTTCACTCTGAACGTTGTTCGATTACCCAATGGTGGTGCCCGTCTAAGAAATCGGGTCTTGAAACAACACGTTCGATATATTCGAGATAAACGTTGTTTCATTTCGATTAAAAATAGAGATATATTATGTTTAGCACGAGCACTGGTGGTTGCCGGCGCCAAACTCAAAGTAACGAAAAATCCGGGCGTCAAGAACTTTTATAACGAATATAAAAACATTTATAAGACCAACTCGGTTCATCAAACGACTAAGGCCGAATCATTATGCCAGGAAGCGGGTGTTCTTAGGCAAGAGTGTGGGAGCTACAATAGCCTAGTACAATTTCAATTTATTCTTTCCGATTTTCAAATAATTGTCTTCGAAATAAGAAACGACCAACCCGAAGTACTCTTTAAGGGGGTAGATGGGAACACCGATAACCAACTCTACATCAATGCATGTCGGCGTATTCCGTGTTGGTAAAATGCGCCATCATTATCGAAAGACCGGCGTCGAAGTAAGTGCATTTCCAAATTAACACGCCTCTATAAATTCTTTTACATTTGCGTCACCATAGTGCATTTACAAAAAATTCTTGAATACACAACACATTACAAATTCTGAAATTTAATTAATTAATATCAAGATTCTCCCATTAAGTGGCCAAAAGCCCTTTCAATTATTTGTCGAGCACGACTTTGTCTTTCATTATAATTCAGTTGGCATGCAGTTAAATGTCCTTTTTTCTTGTAGGGAGTCATAAGAAATAAATCCAATGGGTATTCGGAATCTCGTAATAGGTGTCCACCCATTGTGTTCTTTAACCCTCGTAGCTCCTACAACTGGATCAGTTGCTAAAATATAATTTATATTAATTTTGGGTTTACAGTCTATGGAAATGAAATATATAACCTCAACTGCTTGTCTACTCATGCGAAAATGACCCTTTAAGTTTTTTTCAGTATAGTGAGGCGCTACTAATTCAACGTAGTTGGCAATTCTCGGAGGGCTTTGTTTCTTTTTAAATTTATCAAGAGCCATAAACAACATCATAACCTTGTGCTTTTTGGTATTGGGGCCATTATTATTGGATACCATAAAGTCTAATTCATCATCTTCCGAAATTTCACTAAGCAAGTGTTCTAAATAATTAATGATATCAAGTGTTTGAATTAATAAGCCTAATTAGTGTACGTGTTTACGTAAACATGTTTTCAAGGTCAATTAAAAAAGGGCAAATATTAATTTTTTTCGGGAAAATCGGTAAAGTTTCTATGGTTAATAACCGTCTTACCGTTAGGAACCGTCTTTGGGGTCATTGACCTCTTAAATATCTTTAACATGTGTTTTCATTAGGAAAGCGCCGGGAAAATGTTTGGATCAATCAACAAGTGGTGTGTCTTGGTTGGACTCTTAAAGTTATATTTAATTAGCTATGTTTTTGTGGGAAAATTGTTTCGGCATTTTTCTTAGGGGTAAAGTTTGCATGGTTTATAACAGTAATGAAGCGTCTTGGAGATCATTGACCTCTTTTAATGGTCTTCAGAAGGAATTGAGAGGTATAATAAAATGTTATACCATAATGTTTAATAAGTTGTGTTTTGGCCACCATCTTTAATGATTCATATTTACGGTAATGCCTTCTTATCAGTACAGTCTGTTAAAAAATTCTTCAACAAAGGGAGTTTTTACATTTTTCTTAAATTTTCTCGAAACTTGTAAACGATAGTAAAATGAAACCATAAGCAATTTTTAATATTTCCTTTCACTATTGTAAGTAGTTCAAGGACCTTTTAAGGTTAATAGTGCATAATGGGGTAAAGTATGTAGGGTGGTTGGAAAGGGTGCTTTTTATATACTTGGAATTTCAGTTTCTTTGATATGGATATAAGTATATTAGTAGCTCACGAAAGATAAGGGAAAATGATTGGAAAATATATAACTATCATTTTTAATCATAGTTCTATAATGAACTAAGGCGGTGCCTTGGGTATCATTTACTCTTAGGATTAATTCCAGAGCCAATACTTTTCCCCGTACTTTAAGGGCGCGGGGTGAAGTACCAGACTTTTGTTGTTTAATGCTGCTACAAACATTAACGATTATTTATAAATCTGCGTTAATCTAATGCATTCGTGAACTCTTCGTGTATGGAATACAAATTATAGTATAGTATAATATTAACGTCATATAATGTTTCCGCAGCGGTTCAAAAGGCTATAACAAGTTGTAACATTTTATAAAACGGTCCGCAAATTTTCGTGGCAGCCATATTTGGAACCTTATTGTATTTAATTGTCATTTTTCACCACTATAAGATTCATTCTTTTAATAGCATTCACATAATTTTTGAAATACTTGACATAATAAAACCTTTGTTTCAGCCAACGAATGTTTTTAAATTTCCCTATATTTGTTAGTATAATGTCGATATTTCGGTTAATAAAAACGATAATGCAGTAAAATGACCAGCCATAATAAAAAAGGGAGGGGCAAAGAGCTAAACCTAACACTTGGACCAATAGGTCTTCGATAATAAAATGAAAACTCGAACCAAAAGCTATAACTTGTTACTATTTTTGTTGAAAACATTTGCAGTTACACTTTCTGTAACCAAGAATTGAGATTTTATATATTTCATTTCTTTTAACCTATGTCAGAAGAAAATTTTGTTGACGACAGTCGAATAATGAGTGATAAGGAACTGTAGAAACGTATAAATAAATAATTGAAAAAAAAACAGAAACGAATACTGCAAGCGGAATACATACTGGGGGGTCAAGTTAATGGACCCAATATATAGCACATATAATAAAAATTGATAGATTATTTCCTACCATACAAAAGGAACCTTCTTACGAGTCTTTAAAAATGTTTTCGGAACGAGAAAGATTACTGAGTTTCAAAAACTGGGTTGAGATGTAAAAGAAGGTTTAGCCGCCTGCGGATTTTATTCGCTCGACAGTCACTTGGCTCGAGTGTCGAATTTCCTTTCTACGGACTAATTATTGATGAGTGGTAGAACGGAGATATACCGTTAATAGTTCATTGCGATCAAATTCCTTTGTGTCCATTTATTCGAGGATACCAACATGGACTAATTAACTACAGGGACAGTGTGGTAGGGGGAAAACGTAAAAAGAACTTTATGTCCATCCGTCCCTTAGTACCAAGCTTGTTTTCTAATTTCAATATAGTTCTTAGAATTAATTTTGGTAAATCTTACGTTTCTGGTAGGAATTTTGGCCCTCAAATTTGTTATGGTTAACATCATAATTTACAAATTAACTATTAGTACCAAGGCTTAACTGTTGGTTTTAATTTTTGTTTCATATAGATAGTACAAAATCAGGTCTGGAAAATGCATTCTCTCCTCCAAAAAAGGCTAAACCTCCAAAGACAAATGCTTTGAAATCTGTTACAAATGTTTTTAAATTGGAATCAAATAATGCTTCTAAATATCTATTGCATTTGAACTACGACCAGCACTTTTATTCTACCTTTCATGAAGCGAAGAATGCCTTAAAAATATAATGGAAATTGGAAACTTAGAAGAGTGAAATGGGCCTCAGAAATCAAAGCTGAGAGCTCTTGTTATATCGAAGAAAGAGCGCCCAAGTTCAAAAAGCTATTTCATAGTGATATAGAATCACTAATTGACGAATGCAGAAATGATGATACCACTTTAAGTGATAAAGACAAAAAATTTAGTTTAAAGATTCTTATACAAGAAATTTTTAACTGCGGGGATGTGCAAAACAAAACAGTGAAAAATACAAATATTCCAGCGGAAGAAGCTTGCTAAAGATCGGCGTAACAGATGTATTAACTGGCAAAATTTCAATTAATCATAAAAATTGCGGTTAACCGTTTGTCCATGAATATTATCGCCAACCTCTAAAGCTTGCATTTTATTTTATAGTGGGTTTTGAATTGTCCAAAAATAAATTGGCGCTTGCGTTACTTGTAAAAAGCGATTTTTTTTATAAACTCATAATATTGATCCCGGAGAGTAAGAAAAAATGTTGCCCGAATTTTAGAGGCCTGAATCGGCAGGGGGGTGGAAGCGGAACGCCCCCTTTTTCCCATTTTAATTTTTATCTAATGAACTGCTTACTTTAAAAAAGAAATCTTAGCTGAATTATAATTATGAGCGTTAAGGTACTTAATTCAAATTTTTTCGTGGATGCAGTAGCGTCAGGTGGGGGGACGCAGCGGTTTCCTTTCTCACCCACTATATTTAGTTTTAATATATCGCAATTAATTTTAACTTATCTCGTTCCATACATCCAATATATATTTTCATGTTAATTAAGTCTAGCGTTTGATTCCGCGAAATAATCAGACGTGTTATGATCAATTAGTAGCTCAAAATCGTCTCCAAATTCCGATAAAATATCATTCCTGTCCTGACATTGCATTTCGAATTCGGGTGTTAAAGTGTAGGTCGGGGTATTTTGAATTAAATTGTTTAATTCGCTACGATTATTACATTTAATAGGTGTTAGTGGGATATGGCTGAGGTATTCAATTATTTCTCGAAACGTTTTAACTAAATTACTCTCGCTAACTCAGTTCAGTACGCAATTGGTCAAATCGTCATAGCAACGAGTTAAAGCCACCAGATTAAAATAAAAATTGTACAGAAAAAATAAACTTACGGGTCTAATCCGAATAAAGTATCTCAAATCTGCTAGGAGCTGTTCCGTCGACATTGTAATACGTTTTTTCTGGATCAAATTAGAAAAAGTTTAAAACTCTCGGAACTCTAGTTTCCAAGTGATAGTTGCCATGATCTTGGCTGGCCTTTTAATCCTCAAAAACATCTTAGGCTTGTTAATGTAAATTCTCAAAAAAATCCACGTGTCGTATGAAATATAGCACGTGTCATTCTTGCCTATATTTTACGAGTCATTTTAGTTAGACCTATGCATGTTTTTTCGCATTAGGTTTTCGAACGCTCTTTCAAGAGTATTAAAAACAGTACAGCTGTCGTAATCACTCTTCGTTTTTTCGAAACTAGATACTTATGATTTTTTAGGCTGACATATAAAAGAAAGGACCCCTCGAAGTAAATAGTGTCTTGGAACTATTTCCCCTGACTCGTGGGGGCCCCATAGGAATTTGGTCCTTTCCAGTGAACTTATTATGGTTTTAGGCTTGTATATAGACAAATGGGGGGACGTTACGTGAAGAACAGCTTGACTAAATAATGTTTCGTAAACAACTTTTCCGTGGGAAATGGTTTTTTAAAATTCTATGGGGCTCATTTAACTTTACCCTCGCAACTTTATTGCAACCCATACGTATAATAAACGCTTCTTCTAACATATTCTCCAAGTGCTTGACTTTAAGAATTATTTTTTTCAAATTACGTTAAGAGGGGGTGATATTGGACAGCATCTGCCAACATCTGTCTTGAAGATGTGTCAAATGAAATTGGATATCAACATTGTAACGCCGTCAGGACCAAAACATGGTTACATAAGAAAAAAATGTCTAAAGCATGTGGGAACGGTTTTCTCAATATTAAGAACGCCCTCCTTAAAAAACATCTACGAACCCCAACAGCTCAGTCTACCCATGATCAGTGCCTCATTTCATTAAGACCGTCTAAACTTTCAACATGTACACGCCACGATCTCCTTCACCTATCCCCGCGACTCCTTCGCCGGTTCAGTCACCGGCTCCTTCCGTCGAAGAAATCCCTCAACGGCTGGGTACGGCAAGGTCAGTACTTATTTTTATCCATTTTTGAATTTATATGGCCCGTTTGCACGAAAAATCTCTAAAAACAAAACGTTCTTCGTAGCCCACCAATGCCGGACCCCGATCCCGACCACCACCAACACCATCACCGTTATCATGGTCATCATCGCCATAGGAACCAGTCCTATTTCGGGGAAAATCAACTTTAAAAGTTTAAATTTTTTATTTTTCGGTATTCGTATATTTAAACCTTTTTTTCCTTTACTTTAAAAAGACCTCAATTTTGTACAAGGCTGGCTGTTCAGCCTGGATCCTGCATTCAGTGCTTAATAGCGGGGTAATAAACGTTTATTCTAAAATGTCCGTAACAAACGACTAATTTGTGGTTTTAAATATTTATTCAGTCTAACCACCGAGCTATACCACCAGGCTCGGGAATTTATTCGATTAAGACCTGATCTTGAAGGTTGGACCCGTTTAATAGTGCAGGACTTTATCATCGCTATTCATCGGTTTTCTCTTGAACTACTTTAAAATATTTTTACTTACTTTTTTAAATATAATAAATATATTTTTATTACTAAAGATTTCTTCTAAAAGGAGGGGTGTGCCCGATCTTTTTTAAGATTTTTTCTTTAATATATTATATGACTGGTCCGGGGTATCCTAATATAGGGTACGCGAGACATGTTTCAGCGTATCCATCCCCATATGGGGTCCCATTAGTGGTCGTGGGAAATTTAGATCAGACTTTTATCAGCTCCAGTTGTAGTTTACCGTGTCCGCGTTTTCTCTTCAATTAGGGAGTACCTCTATAACAAGTAGGATCTTCTGATTTAGATTATGTTCTTGAGGCTCTCATTTAATTTAGTTATATTGTCTAAACAAATATTGTAATACATTAGTTTTACAACTCTCCCGGAAAGATGCAGTTCGGGTGAATGTTTCTGGGTGCTTGGGTAAATTTTTTGAATTCCCGTTTGACGTTTTTGTTTCTACATTTTATACCTTTTTTATAGATCCCCGCGCCGGGAAAACTTCCGAGGTACACGAAATTTGAACTAGGTCATCATCGAGAGTTGATCAAAAATAAAGGTCACGAACTGCGTAATCCCGAGTTCTACGTCGGCGAGGAAGCGCACTTCAACGTATCTTCCAACGAGATTGAATAGCGGATATTCTTTCGTTCCATCTTGGATAATTTCAAAATTCGCGGGTAGTTCCAGCTGAAGACCCTGGCCATCTTGTTGAACGGGCGGAGCCTCGATGACTGCGAGCTGTATAGGCTCCTCTTCTTGAAGAGCAGGCAGGTCTTCAGGCTGGGGTGCTTGAAGAGGCTGAGCGATTTCCGGTTGATTACCTCCAACTTGAATCGGGGGTGGTTGGTCGATCTCTAATTCATCGAGCGGAAATGGTTAAGGCGGTGGAACATCATCATCGTCCGCGGGGAGAGGCGATAAAAGAGGAGGAATATCTTCGCTCGAATACCAGTTAAATGATGAAATCGAACTTTCACTGCCCCACTTTAAAATTTTATGCGAGGGTCCCGCTTGATCTAGAAAAGGTTCGGGATTCTTACGAGGAGAAGGAGAAAACACTGGGCATGGGGAATCGCCGCGAGAAAAAGTGTCTCTAACAAATATCGCGTTAGTGGAAGTCCCGGCTCGCGGTGAAACTTCCCCGGGAACCGCTAAATTAAGTGGTAGAAGTTGCGATGAAGATCTCCTTTTTCTAGAAGGAAGTAGGTTATTAACGATTGGCCCCTCGTGAAATTCTGACGTAATATTCAAATAGAGGGGTGAGATAATAGCATTTTCTACTTCCGGATTCAGACACCTAATTTTATAAGTAAAGACGCGGGAATGCGAATCGCCGCGAGAAAAGGTGTCTCTAAGAAATACCGCGTTAGTTTGAGGAAAAGTCCCGGGTCGGGACGAATCTAGTCCAAAATCCGCTTCAGGAACCGAGATATTATATGGTACAAGTTGCGAAAAAGATCTCCTTTTTCTAGAAGGAAGAAGGTTATTAACACTTGAACCCTCGTGAAAGTCTGACGTAATATTATCCAAGCCGAGAAAAGTATCTACTTCCGGATTTAAGCGTAAAATTTTATTTTCCTCCTTATTAAAATAGTTAGCGCCATGGCCGCCAGATGGCGATAGCGTTCCTATATTTGGCGAGGCAAGGAGCGAGTCTCTCCTCTCCTCCCCGCGCGCCAAGGCTTCCGGCGAACCGCCCGCTGTAGTTAAGCCACGTGTCTCGCTATTCGTGGAACTGTCAGCTGGGGGTTTTGACGTTTCGGGAGGAAGGAGCGAGTCTCTCCTCTCGTCTATCCTCTCGTCTCCGCCCGCTGTAGTTAAGCCACGTGTCTCGCTATTCGTGGAACTGTCAGCTGGGGGTTTTGACGTTTCGGGAGAAAGGAGCGAGTCTCTCCTCTCGTCTATCCTCTCGTCTCCGCCCGCTATAGTTAAGCCACGTGTCTCGCTATTCTCGGGACTGTCAGCTGGGAGTTTTGACGTCTCGTTTAAAG
The DNA here is from genome assembly GCF_980474605.1 of Leiobunum rupestre. Lineage (NCBI taxonomy): Eukaryota > Metazoa > Arthropoda > Arachnida > Opiliones > Sclerosomatidae > Leiobunum > Leiobunum rupestre. The sequence goes on along the minus strand of NC_143385.1, from coordinate 53,013,535 downwards.
GGAATTCCGCTAGCCAATTTTCTTCTTCGGGAGGTAAAAATAAATCGTCATTAAGCGAGTCTAAATTAATTTCGGGGGGAATCGAAGGTAGATCAGGTGCTCCCGTTTCATCATTGTTTTTAAAAATATTCGTTCCTTCAAGTTCAGCCCCGATTGTTTCCCGGATAATATCCGCTAGTAGGGAAGTCTTTGGGGGCTTAAGGCCCCGCCTTGAAGGACATTTATCGGGCGCGGTAGCGCTAGGGATAATAGTTTCGAGGTCTACCGAATGTCCGCTGGTTTCGGTTTTGCCGTTAATTAGTAATGCTTTTTCAAGCTGAGAAAATTGCGAGAATAGACTGGAGTGCCCCCATTCTGGGCTTTTTTCCGGGGAAAGTTGAGTAATTTCTAGAGGAGGCGTCGCGGGACTAGACCTGATTAGCAAAATTTTTTCATACTGAGAATATTCGGGGGGGAGTGAAAAATCACCCGTAAATATTTCGGAATTCGTAATATCTTTTCCGGGGGTGGTTAATTCAGAGGTAGGTGATTTTTCCGAAGGGTTAAAACATTTTATGAATTTTATCTCGTCATTCGAACTGGAAGAGCTGTCGTTTAGAGTCGCGTCTGATATCTTTTCAGCCAGGGGCACCCATAAATTATTTGAGAACGGGAAATCGGCGTCTAGCGAATTGTCATCAAGTGAGCTAACGGGGCTGGGGTTAACCGGTAATTCGCGTGGTTGATTGACCGTTGGATTGGTTAGACAAAATGAAATCGAAGTCATCATCTTCCCCGAATTCGTTTAATACGTCGCGTTGTTTCGCGCATTCAGCTAAGAAGGTCGAGGTTTTAATCTCGGACGGAACATTATCGATTAGCGATTCCAATTCTCTTAAATTATTGCAATTTCGCGGGGCTAGAGGAATAAGTTCAATAAAAACGCGTACCAATTACAAATCTTTCAAACATTTAGGTAATACGCGTGGTAATTCGCAAAGGGTTAACGAAGTCAAATAGAAAAAAACCTATCTAAGAAATTAATGCTTACCGGCCTTAAATCCGATTTAAAATCGCGCAGTGCGTTAAGGAAATTTAGTTCCATTTTTTTCGGGTAAAAAATTTCGAATGGGACTTTTTATTCGGGTCCCGGGTCTATTTATGGTCTCGCTTTTTAAGACCCCCTCCCCATAGGGGGATGGTATTCCAGACATGTAGGGGGGTGGAAAAATGAATCGTGTCTATCCAAGGCGTAATATTATTCAGGAATAATATTTCCCACGGTTTTTTGAAAAACAATCCCATTACTCACAATTTGAAGCAGGGTCCGCTCGTATTATCCCCCTAAATTCATCGACAGCTTTTCTGATTCGTAAAATCTCGCTTTAGAAATAATAATCGTCGGATTTTTTCGCATTGTAGAAAAATAACATTCCTGTCTTTTGTATTTTTTCCCCGTCCGCTATAAAAATTCCTCCTTTTATTGAAAGTTAACCTTAAGTCGTAAACTCCCCGGTTGTATTCAATAACTTGGAGGCGCTTTTATTTGGTGAGGAAAACTGTCTAGATTTTGTGACAATCTCTAGCGGTAAATGAAGCGTGGGTCCAATGAAACTCCTTAGAGGGTTAACCCCCCCTAGCGGTCATCCGGGTTTCGACCCCGCCCCTTAAAATGACCGGTATATCTAGCCTCGTGAATTTACTGATAGTCAGAACAAGTCCAAGAAAAAACATGGCCTCTGGGAATTCCCTAAAACGCTGGTAAATTTTTCAAATTTTATTTCGCTTGATTATTTTAATTCTAACTTTTTAAATATTATCTAGCCGTACACCCTCTTCATCATCCTCCGATTCCTCCTCTAGGGAAGAGCTGGAGGCTCTTACCTCTATTTCGTGAGTTTTGATATTTTATATATTTTCGTTATTGTAATTTATATATTTTTTTACATAGTTATTCCCCTGCAAGTCCTGTTCCGGGCTATTCTCTTTGGAACGAGAACCTTCTCCTTCCTTCATCACCAGATGTGGTGATAATTTATCCCAAGTAGGTTTTTTAAAAAAATCTTTAACCCCTTTTTAAAAAAATATCCTAAATCATTTTTGTTTTTCTAAAAGCTCTCCTTCACCACCCCCGGTGGCTCTTTCACCGCCGGTACTCCTCGCTCTCCCGGATGTTGTTCAGGGCGACCATCGTTATTTGTCGGCCTTAATCTCCCTGGCCGCCGTGTTACGTGGTGCCTTTAACGCGGCCCGTAACATGGGGGACTCTCTTCGCCTATTTTCAATTGATCATCATGATTCGCCTTCTCTACAAGCCACTGCCCTAGACTTTCAGGTGGTTGTGGGGCATGCCTGGGCGGCCCAGAACACCGCGATTTCGCATATCACCTCGGTGATAACGGGAGATTTCGCCGAAACCGCCTTCGCCGCCGATATGGGGTATTTAATAATAATTTTCAGATATAAATTAAGGGGTCTAACATTTTTTTTCGAAATCAGCTTAATTGTGCCGCCGCCTATCCCTTCTCCTCCTAATATGCCTTCGTAAGTTCGTTTTTTTAGAAAAAGTACAGCTTTTTTCTGAAATTAACTGGTTTTTTTACAGCTCCGTCCTCCTCAATTCACCGCCTGTTTCGCCTCCCCATAGAAAGGAGTAAAATGGTGAAAATAGATAACAAAATAAGCTTACTGAGAATTATTTAAAGACGATTTTGGAAAAAACATTTATTTATTTTTTGTATATTTCCTTGTATATATTTAAAAAAAATTCTCAATAAAAAATGTTTTTTCCAAAATCGTCTTTAAATAATTCTCAGTAAGCTTATTTTGTTATCTATTTTCACCATTTTACTCCTTTCTATGGAAAAAAGTCGAGTATTGTCCCCCCGCCGTTTGGCTTGCGGCAGTTTCTACTTGCAGGTGTGGGTGATTCAACCCCTGCGGACACCCCCCTTCTCTCGACTTGCTCATTGTCATCTTTTTTGACCGCGAGTGCTAGAATTCTCTGGCTTCATTCCAAAATGTCATCTCAAGGCGACCAGCTAGAGTCAAAGTAAGCTAAAATTTGGCCTATTTTTTATTTTACATTTCTTAAAAAAATGATTTTCGTAAGTCCCGAAAAACGCCTATCGCCTTGTCGGGAAGGGGAAAATGTCATCGCCCCTGTCATAATTCCGGCAGTAGCAGTGTAAGTTGAAATTGGTCTAATTTTTTTTTTACAATTCTTTTAAAAAATGAAATACTATAGCCCCGCTGGAGGTCGATTACGGGGGGGAATAGTGAGGTACTGGTTGGAGCGTGGGCAATCTAATGCCCCCATCGCAATTCCGGCGTGAGTCGCATTTGGTCTAATTTTTTTTACAATTCTTTTTAAAAAATATGAAATTTCATAGTCCCGCGGGGGGTCCATTACTTCGCGGGCTAGCGAGGTACGGGCGCGCGCGCGGCCGACCTGTCGCCCCCCGAGACGTAAACATCGCCGGGCCGTAAGTTTTTTGTTTTCCTAAACGATATCGCGATATTTTTTTAAATATCTTTTATCACTAGCGCCTGTCAACCCTCCATTGGGCATCATATATGTGTAAGAAGAAATTTGGTTAATCTAAAATAATAATAAAAATAATAAGGACAAAATATTTCTTTAGTCTACCGCGGGTTGTCAACCCTCCATTGGGCGCGGTTGGCATCATAGATGCGTAAGAAGAAATTTAACTAATCTAAAAAAATAATAATAATATTTCTTTAGCCTACCGCCGAGTTACCCGACGTGGTCCTGGACGCGGTCCAGGCCATTCTAGCCGCGGCGGCGGCCGAGAGGGCGCATTAATTAATGTCTTAAGTATGTCTTACTTATTAATCGCTGCTCCGGAAATTTTATTAAAACCTATTTCTTTTTCCCAGGTAAAATTTTAAAAAATCAAATACTCGTTCTTATTGCACATATAATTTTTTGATACAATCAGTGATGGAAGGGTGAACAAAGTAACTCCCTAGTATAATTAGAAACCCCCTTAAAACCTTTAGTAGTTATACTAGATTCTTTTTTTGAAATTTCGGTTCTATATTTCAGCAGTATATTTCGGAACTTTTTAAGGATAATAAAAAATCTTGTCCAGGCGTGATATATTTTTTCCCCGGGGTGCATGAGTCATCCGAGGGATATTAATACCGGGGGGAGCTCCCGGGTTTGCGTCATTTCGTATTCGGGTTTCGAAGCGTTAAGATGTCTTATGATTTGGGTAACAGAAAACAAGATGCAAACTTTCAGCGGAAAATCAATTTTCGCAGGCGTTTAGGAAAAAATTCGTGTCTATCAATTGGCTTAAAAGGTGAGGACCTGGAAATATTCTTTTTCAACGACGTTACTTTCCAATCCTCGATATGCCTCCCGCCTGTAGCTTTTAATAAGATGTATCAAAATTGGTATCTCATTGAATCACATACTAGAGAAGTTGAAAAAAATAAATTTAGTCTCGAGCTCGCCAAAATTGGGGGTCGTACTTTTGAACTTTTAGCTAGTAAAGGAAACGTTACTCTTTTGGCTTATAAAAGTTTCGGGAAAAAAGAGGAATTCCAACTTGGCGAAGCGGGTATCCTAGCTTTAAATCTGTGTATTCACGCTGTCGACAAACATTTGACTGAAATTGAGAAGGAGAGGCCCTGTATTGAAGCGATGTTCGAAGTTCTCAAACTTCACGTTCAACGAGTTGCCGGCTACCCTGACAGCGAAGATTTTGAAGAGATCCATTTCGGCCAAGGAGATTCTGATATATTTCCAGACCTAATGCGTAAATTTGGTTGTTATTCGAGTCCATTTACCATTATAAGCGATTATACTAATCTAATTGAGAGGCGTAAACTGACATCTGCTCTTCAAGCGTTTAACTTGTTCTTCTTGTGTTTTACACAGTTACCAAATCTGGTGTATTATCAAAATTAATTAAAAAATGAAAAAATTATATGTCTTGTTATTCAACTAATATTAGGCAATTGAACGCGCGTCGTGAAAGAGACTTATTCCTACAAAAAAGAAGGAGTAACATTCTTGGCTTGCTATTGTCGGAAGAAAAGAGGGGGACCCCTGGCGCGTAGAAGTCAGCGGCTTGAACGGTCATTGTAAGTATCCATAAAAGGACGGGTGGTGAGCGAGGCTCTGTAAAAACGCCAGAGGCAAGAAAAACAGGCGAGGTTAAGTACAGTGGATCTATAAAAATCGCTCTATAATTTTGGTATCTATAAAAAATGTGGTTATGGATAAGGGACCTTATCTATAAAATAGAGAAATAGGCCTGGCCATAGATAAGCAAGATTATAGAGCGATTTTATAGATAACCAGAATTATAGATAAGGTCTCACATTTTTTATAGATAAGCAAATTTATAGAGCGATTTTTTATAGAGCCACCGAATTTATAGATCCAAAATTATGGAGCGATTTTCATAGACTCACCGAATTTATAGATCCAAAATTATGGAGCCCTCTAACTTCACCTCATTTTATGGATACCTCCACTTACCTATCTATATGGATACCGCCACTTACCTATCTTTTTTTACCTAAAATGTATTGGAAAAAAATAACGAGACGAATATTATACTAAATCATTTTTTATTACACTTTTCTGTACATGTTTTAATAAAATAGGCTGTAAAATATTATTAATTAGGGAGATTCTCCTTTTAAAATGGAAATTATTTAATAAGGAATAGTTAGTTCGATCTTCTACATCGAGGAAAAAGAAAGTTACGGGAACGAGATCAAATTTTACGCGATGTCGAGCATGAATGATTTTAAAAAGACGTTCCCGCAATAATAGTTTTTTGCAAATTTGCAATCGGGAAATAGTCTCCCGTGTTCCAGAAAGGCATCGTCTTCCGCACCCCAATCTCCGATCTCACCACCGCAGAAAAAACACTTCACGTAGTCCGTAAAGTTTGTGTAGAAAAAACCCGCGTTGGTGAGTTCCATAGCGGGAAACTAGTGAAAGTCTTCAACCGCTCGTCCGCATACCTCATAGGGCCTAGTTGGGCATCGTAGGTCTCCTGTAGCTTCGCGAACTCGAGCTTGGCGTACTCGCACTCGGGGAACAAGGCGGTGTGGCAATGTAAGGGGTTAGATCCCAGCTCCCAATCCCGCACCAGACCGTCGCACCAGAAGCAGATAGTGATATCCTTATGTCCTACGAAGAAGAAGCCCGCCTGAGCCAGTTCGAGAGTGTCCATATATTCCACCGGGAACTTTTTAAAACTAGCGACTCGTTTCGCCAGGGTATTCATTTTTTTTAGAGGAAGTTAAAAATTTAGTCTGACACCTTCGTAAACTAGCGATCGAATGATTCCTATCGAACTAAAATCCAGGGAGAAATCTCTAACTAGGGGGGAGAGAGACCCCGAATGAAGGAATTTCTCAAACCGTGAGAAAGTTGGGGAAAAGAGAGATTCCCATGGCCTCCAAAACCTATTATCCAATTGTGCAAAAATGTTTGGTTTCCAGTCGTTTCCGTTTATCACCCTCTAAAATGTCAACCACCTCTTTTAAAAAACAGTATACTATGGCTTTCTCGGCAGTCGAAGAATAAGGTGGCTGGTTAGTTTCTACAATATCCTCGTCAGCTATAAAATGAGCTACGTTTCCACATTCTTCCCCTAATAGAAATTTACAATGGGGGAAATATTTCCTATGCTCACCGAAAGGACTATCGCCTTTTTCCCAAGCCATAAGTTCACCCTCACACGCGAAGCATTTAACGGAATCTTTATAATTTAAATAATAAAACCCGGCCCGAGCTAAGGCTCTACCATCTATGATATTAACAGGGAATCCCTTGTTAAACGAGCGAATTCTCTCAAGCTCATGGCGCATAGGATTTAGCTCCGTCTCATCCGTCTGCTCTTTATCGTCTATCGGCAGTGTTACGACGGGGACATTCCCCGTATTCTCGTCATTTACGAATTTACATAAACGATTCTGCTCGATATGTTTCAGCAACGGGACGTCATTAGTCATCCACCCCTTCACGACCCTCTCGCAAGAGAAGCACATGACGTTATCAGTGTGCCCGGTGTAGAAAAAACCAGCTTTCGCTAGCTCCCTCGCGTTTAAAAACTTACATGGAAACCCTCTGAAACTAGCGATTCTATTTTTCTCAAAATGCATCTTTTTTAACGGAAGCCGAGTAAAAATGGTGTCTATCACCTTCGTCCGCGACCGATCGAATGATCCTTAGAACCGAGGCGGGGGTAAATCACTCTTTCCATCTCTCGCTGAGGGGTGAACGACCCCCCTAAAAAATAATCTATTATCACGCGCCCCCCTCGAATTCCTCGGGAGAAATCTATTTTTCCCCGGGCATGTCTAGACCTTGCCCTTCATCTAAGACTTCGACTATTTCGTTTAAAGAATCGTATATTAATCGTGATTCGGGATAAGTCGAATAATTCAACTGGTTGTCCTTTTCTACGATATCCTCAGCGGCTATAAAATGCTTTACATTTCCACTTCTTGCCCTCGAAATAAGAAATTTACAATGAGGAAAATTTTCCCAATGTTCCTCGAACGGACTATCTTCCTTATCCCAGTTCATTAGTTCCCCAGAACAGGAAAAGCATTTTACGCAATCTTTGAAATTCGTAAAAAAAAACCAGCTTTGGATAAATGCCTAGCTTCCCTTAAAGGATCAATCGGCAAACCTTCCTTATTATTAATATTATTCTTAATATAATTATTATTAAATCCTCTAGTAAAGGAACGAATTCGCGCGATCTCGTATCGCATCGGCTTTGACCCTTCAAGCTCCATCGACACGGCTGGGACATCCCCCGAAAAATCATTTCTTATGAACGGACAAAAGTTACACTCTTTTTCGTGTCTTAGTAACGGGACGTCGTCGGCCGTCCAGTCCTTGACGACACGCTGACAGGAGAAACACATTACGCTGTCCCGGTGACCGACGTAGAAAAAACCCGCTTTCGCTAGCTCCCTCACGTTTAAAAACTTACAGGGAAAACTCTTGAAACTAGCGATTCTGTTTTTCTCAAAATTCATCTTAAGAAAAAAAGCGTCTACCTCTTACTTCTCCGACTTCGGGAATGACCCAGGGAATGATCCGGTACTAGACGGTTAAAAAAACCTCGACTTTCTCTTTCCCCCACCCCCCCTTACGAGTTTAGGCGTGTATGTTGAAAAATAAAACATAAATTCGAACGAAACATTTATTAACGCAAAGGAAGATATTACAAAAAATGATAACACTGAATATAAGAAAAATGATACGAAATGAAAATACGCGCGCGAATTGAGAAAATTACGTAATGGTTTTTTAAAAACATAAGAGTTCGAAAAATAATTAATTGTTTTTTTATAAAGAAAAGTTTTAAAAGAATCCTTCGTCTTCCTCGAAGAGCGGCGAGGGAGCCGTCTGGTGATGGGTCTCCAACCACTTGGCAAAGCGGCAGGCCTTCTCCCGCGCACAGAGAAGCGTCGGGCTCCCTCGCCGATGAAATCGACACCGATAGTTCTGGCCGATGCTGATGTCCTTGGCCTTGGGGCAACCGATTTCCCCGAGTTCGATCACCTCTCGGGGGATGAGTTTCCTGAGGACGTGACATTTCTCCTCTCCCTTGCAGTAAACGAATTCGGAGTCCTCGGTTAAGGCCTTGAGCCGATGTTCTAGCTCGATGTAAGGGGTATCGCCGTGGTTCCAGAGGTAACCGTTGATATGGGTAAAGACCCATTGATTTTGCCGGGCTACGTGGTGAGAAAGACCGCTACCGTGGTACGGAGGTTTAACGAATAAACTTTTAACTAGGAGAAACTCCCCGACGAACGCGACGGCAACTTCTTTAACGACCGGTTCGTATTTCGCGCCGAGTAAGAATTCAAAATCGACAACTACCAGCGGTCTTTCCATGATGTTTCTGTTGGCTGATACCCCCTCTGACTCAAGGTAAGTTAAATCCGCTTCTTAAATAGGGTCTCCACGCGATTGTCATTACTCCATTGGTTCCTCGTGAACTTATCAGCGAAGGAGGTCAAACTCCGCCCCCTATAGCGATGTTCCAGATAGAGCACGCAGTATTGTCCGCAAACTTTGCTTCCCACGGCCTGTAGACGACGTCTATTGTAGAGTGTTTTCGAGGAATTTTTTCTCAGGAACTTTTTTATCGTGGGGAGGGTCACCGGACGACCCGCCGAGTCAAAGTACCCGGCCCTCCTGAAAGCGTCTAGGTAAATAGCTACCCAATGAGTCCCGGGCCCGTCGTGAGGATCGAGGTTAAGGGATATATTCGGGGAGTCTATCGGAAGCAAAGGCACCTTGATACCCGGGTAAATGCCCGAGGATCTCGTTTATTTCTAATGTGTTCATTTTAATAATCAATCACCACGTTGCGGTCTTTGTCTATTTGCATTAAACTATGAAATTCCCCGTAAATAACGACCGAAACCGATTCAGTGAGCGGGGTTTCGAATCCCAACTCGATACGTAACTGTCCCCGTCTTACGGGGTTCCAATGAGAGTTGTCACTTGCGGAAAGATCAGGCGTGATATCAAAGGCATATAGAGTATAACCCCTCGGATATTCTGAGTGCGATATACTATTCCCGTCATCTTTAAAATGTATATTAGTCCCCGTAAACAAGGTGTAATATTCACGGGCAAATTGATTCTGGGAAAACTTGGGCTGGAGAGGTTTGCTCGGAACCGCGTCCGAATCAACGTAGAGAGATAAGAAATTTAACCCGAATGGTTGAAAGTTATAAGGATTTTTATGAAAATCGCCCGCGCAAGCCGTATGCGAGACTAGGCCGATAATAACGCGTTGAGGGAGCGGTCCCAGCCACACATTGTCGAGACTCGTATTTGAAACGCCGGTGAGCAGTACGTGGCTTTTCACTTCGGTTCGGGTAAAGGGGTACTTCGCGGTGGCGCCTAAGAGAGCGTTTTCGTGAGCCAGAATGATTTGAGGACTTATCTTGCATTTCCGTATTTCCAAAGTAGCGTCCGTTATAGCGATCTTAAAATTCCCCACGTTTAACGAGGGGTCTCCCATAAGGACAAAGGCCGTTTTACTCCTTGAAAGTCGAACTTTAATTTCCACCCCGCTTAGAAGGTATTTCGGAATGTTGAAAAGGTCGGCGTATATTGCCCCTACTAAGGAAATTTCCTTTGAATCCTTAATAGCTGCTTGACGAATCTTGCTCCCCGAGTTGGTAATTATATCGTCAAACTTTCCGGCAGCGTCTTTGGCGTAGAGACACGAAGTCAGGTGAGAAGTTTTAGCCTCGCCAGAATAGTTCAAGAGCGATTCTAAATAGGCTCGGTATGAATATCGACTTGCCGAGGGCGTGATTAAATTGTCGTTCAAGTAGATTTCAATTTGATCGAAGAGACTATGCATTAGGTTATTACAAGTTGATAATTTAACGTCGGGGTCTAAATTAGCCCCATTCTCCCGCGTTACTTTACATTTAACGTGAAGGAGACTCATCGCGAGATCCGTATACTCGGGGCTTTTAGGGATACAAAATTCAATCTGGGAATCATCTCGTAGCGTAGAGATCGGTCGATAGAAAGTTGGAGTAGCGCTTTCGACGCTAGTTTGCACGGGGGTGACCGAGAACAGGTCCAATTCCGATTTCAAGGCTTCAACTTTGTACATTTTGGTTCTTTTTAGTTGAGGGAAAAAATGTCACGAACGTGTTTCGTGGACTTCCGACGAGCTACTGTCCCGATTCTGCGTTTAACGGTCCTTTTTCTAGTTTTCCTCCTGCTCGTTGTTTTCTTCTTCTTGCTTCTCGTTTTAGTTCTCCTACGCTTTTTCCGCCCCGAACCGCTTTGTCCGGTTATCCCTTCTAGAGCTTCACCGAAACGTTTCCTCGCCGAAGATTTTATATTCTCACCCGCCACGGCGTCATTGAGAATTTTACTGCCGACCCCCAACGCTTGTTTTCCTATATACTTCGCCCCTCTAACTAAAAGAGGGGAGGCCCAGCGGAAGAGCCCCGAGAACAGACTTCCGAGACCGTGCCCTTTCTGATAAGCCGCTCCTTGATAGAAATTAGACCCCCCAGTTTGCGCTTGATTAAGATAATAATTTCTATAGGGACAGGACCCCCGCGCGTCGAGGACATCCGGCTTAGGCATCTTGTTTCCGTAGATGTAGTTTAACCGTCAGAGACCCGAAGGCAAATGGCGCCGGTTTCCCCTGAGGGTTCATTATATGTACTTGGATCGTGTCGAAATAGCGTTTGGAGACTCGCACGTAATGAGGCACGTCATATATTTTCCCGACGTTATCTCCGAACGAGCCTTCTACGGGGACAATCCTAACGAGAGGAACGAGAGTGTCACCCACCATTTGATCTTCGACGATATTAGTATAAACGTAAAGTTGAGGGGGGATTTGAAAGCCTATAAGGGCCGGCCTAGCGCCTCGGTAACCCCTTTCTAAAGATTGAATCCCGGGATCGAAGCCCAATGTCATGGCTAGACCAAAATGAAATTGCACTAGTACGTTATGACGAAAGGGGCTTATTCGAACTCGGCGAGTGATCTCGTTATATTGAAGAGACGTCTTCATATCTTTAATAATTTCGTTTATTATCTTAATTAAATGTTCGATAGAAGAATAGTATCCTATGGGTACCTTATAAACGTGGGAGGTCCCTCTGGGTCTTCTAGGCTGAGCCGCGCATTCGGCGATCTGAGCTTCACCCGTAAGAGTTTCACCGTTTTTGGCGGCATCGAAAATCTGCTCAGTTTTTTTCCCCTTCGGATTTTTTTTCCCCGGCGTGGTAATTTTAAGTGTTATTCCCAAACTAGGTTGATCGGCTTGAGGCGGCTCTAGATTTTTTTCGATGCTAGTCTCCGGTTCATTTTGCTTGACTTCGATTGGAGACGGGTTACATTCGACAGGAGGGATTTCGTCGACAACCATGAAAACGATAGTGTTTTGTCCCTCGAGGACGTTGAAGAACGCGCTAGTGTAATTTATCTCAGCTAGCCCGCACTCCCAAGACCCCGCCAATTCGACAGGTTTCGGTAACGCTGAGGTATAGGACGCCATCGTATTGTCGGCGTAAACCCGCATGCTAGCGTTTGAAGGTAATGTCAGATACATCTTTTTTCTTGACCCACGAGTTCGCGTTCGACGGATATCCTACAAAACTGACAAAGTATTCGACCTGATTTTTGCGTTTCCGAGACTTGAGAATTTTATCGATCTTGTATAGTCGAGGTTTAGCGACTAATTGCAGTTCTTCCTGATAGTAACGTCCCTTTATTCCCTCCCCCGTTAAATCTTCGATCGTGTAAAGGGGCGGGTCTAAATTTACGAGGCGGGTGATTTTAAAGACTTCCTTTGACCAGGTACCGGGATAGGCTTTATCAAATACCCCCCTGTATTTGCTGATACGACAAAAGTCACCGACTTTAAGTTTAGGTTGACGTCGGCTTTTCACGGGGATTTCCTTGTAAATTGTTTTAAATACTTTCAGAATATTATCCGGTTTCACGTCTAGAGGTGACATTTTTATAGTGGAATGTTTAGTGGTATTGTAGCTACGAATTAAATCAGGGAGGACGTCCAAGTATCGATAGGTGTTATTAGCAGTGAAATATTTATACATTTTAGCCTTTAGCGTACGATTTAGTCGCTCGACCATACACGCTTTGATTGTATCGTTTTCGCTAGTAAAGAATTTAACTTTTTTACTTTTAAGGAAATCCTGATATTTTTTCCCCGTGAACTCCCCCCCTTTATCGGTTTGAACTTTAAGAGCGGTGAGATCCTCGAATATTTTCTCGGTCGCGGCGATTACGTCTTCGGCTTTCTTACTTTTTAAAGGGACTGCCCACGCGCGTCGCGAGAATGTATCGATACATACTAGTAGGTAATTAAAGCCGGAATTGTGTTCGGAAATGTCTCTCATGTCCGCCAAGTCCATTTGAAACTGGTCGCCAATATTAGTGACAAAAACCTTGCTCCTTTTAAATTTCCGATAGGCGGTCTTATGTAACGTGTACGATTCTTGCTTCGTTAACCATTTTTCTACCGTTTCCCGGGGAATACCTCTGTCTTTCACGGCCTGATAAAGTTTTTCCAATCCGTCGAAACTCGCGGGATGTTTTGGATCGTAATAAATTTTTTTCAAGACTGCCTCGGGGTTAGAAACTCTTCCCATATTGGTTGTTCCGTTTTCCTTTTTTTCGCGCCTCTATTGATAACCCCTTTCGATAAGTCCCGGGGTTTAAATTGGAGCGGAGTCCGAACGACTGATGCTTTTCTAGGTTTCGCCGAAAATGTAATTTTTTTCTTCTTTTTCACTCGCGGGATGGTTTTCTTGAATGATACCGTAGGCGTGAACAAGGCGTCGAACTCGTTCCAACCGGTGGGGGGAGGCGTTCGTTTTCTATTTATAGCCCCAACGGCGTAACTTACGAGCGTAGCGATATCTGACCCGGGCACGCGCGTTTGATCTATAAACAACTCGCCTTCACTCGACCACGAAACTTTATCGCCTAAGCTAATCAATCGGCTAATTAAGTCCTTCGCACTCGCTCTAAACTGAATCGGAACGAGATTTAAGAAGGCCGTGTCCTGCCCGGTTTCTTTTCTATTTTTTGGCTTCGTCGCTATATCCTTAATGTTTTGATATCGATGGAACATCTGCTCGAATAATTTAACTTTATCCCTAATGTCAAGATTGGAATTGAGTACGTCGGTCATGCTATTATTTAATTCATCCACGGAGGACCCTAACGGATGTGGAAACGAAAATTGAGGGGTATCTCGAGAGGGGATGAGAACATTTTTATTATTATTATTATTATTATTATTATTATTTTTTCCTAACGAGTCGAGGGGGACTAAGGCTAACTTTTGAGCGTACATTTTTTTATTTCCTTAAGAACGACCTAAAATCCCACTGAGGGCTGAAATAACGGTGGGGATGAGAATACTTAGAATCCCGTGACCTTTTTGAACTAAAATTAATTTCTTCTTACGCCAGGCTACTTTTTTAGAGGCTACCTGTCTAATGAATTTCTTTTGTTTAGCTAGTTTTCGTTTCTGACAAGGGTTTAACTTTAAATTCCCTTTCAAAGTATTATCGCAGCATTCAGCAATAGCATCAATTAAGGGTTTTTTAGCGTGATGGAGAATAGCGCGTCGTTGTTTAAAATTTGATCTACCTAGGGCCGAGAGAAAATCTTTGTGTCCGGCAACCAGGGCCGGCATTTTCGAACTGGATAGGGACTTCTTCCTCTCCGCTGACTTTATACTCCCTACTTTTTTTTCTTAGGGATATAGACCATTTCGGTTTCGTCGGGGAAAATATCCGTTCTTAAACGGAAGTCATCGGGGCACTAATGCCTATTGTCGATAAGAATATAGCCGTGAGGGCGTTTGGTCGCGTCGAGATAGGCCTCGATAGCGAAGCGGTAATTGGCGCCTCTAAGTTGACGGAATAATATAGCGGGTTGAAGTTGGTCACGAGGGTTCTTGAACAAAACAATGTAATTCGCGTTCAGCGAAATTTCGCGCGCATCCTTTGTTTTTGGGAAAATGTTCTGGGTTATAAATACGAAGCTTATATTACGGTGGTGAACGCCTTTCGTGAAGAAAGCTCCGATTTGACCATTGTTCTCGTTCATTAAATCGTCGGCGATGAGGAGAATGTGTTCGCCTTCTTCACCAGGGTAATCATCGAGATTGGGGACTCCTTCTCGGAACACTACGGAGTCTTTTAAAGTGTCATAAAGTGTTTGCCACTCGCTATAATGCCAAAATATTTTTGTCGGCGGGGGGGAAATCATTTCATCTTTATTTTTTATAATTCGCGCCATCAAAACGGACTTCCCGCTACCGCTCGGCCCGCTCAGAAGAGCGGAGAAAGGACCATACAGCGGTAACATGCTTTTATTAAATGAGGTCTCTAAGTTAAACTACATCGATATTTAAGAAACAAACCGTTCGGGTAAAAATAAAAATATGAGTTTAGCGGTGTTCTTTACTTAATACTGATGCTGCCATTTTAAATGGGACTTATCGTCTAATACGGGTTACATTATAGGTTAATAGTTTTAAAGCCATAACGACTTATCTTTCGAATATGATGGATAAAAACAGTTAATACCGAAACTTCGCGTATAAGGGTAATTAACCAATAATTCCTTTTACAGGCATTCTATAAACGGGTTATACCCGAATATTAGGATATGTTTTTTCATTCTGAACTAGTCATTTTTTTTTTAAATATTATTCTTTATATCCGAACGGTAATGTTTCGAAATTATCGATAACGCGTAATTTATTGACAACTGGCCTATATTTTTTAACTTGCTTTACAGTTACCACTGTATGATCATTTAACCGACAAATATGATGGGGGATTTCGATTTCTTTCTCGAGAGTGGGCGCGTCTACGTCGATTCCGAGCATCCCTTTCAACGAGTCCATAGAGATGGAATTTCTAGTGGAATAGTTCTGCCTGAGACCTTTAGCCTTGACGACCTCCTTAATTTCACAAGTATCGCGGTTGAGTACGCGGAAGGCGTAATTTTTCGGACCGCCCGAGCAAAATTCGGTAATATGACAATTTGGACCAAATTCCGATAATTGATCCGTCATATTCCCAAGGAATGTTCCTTCCTGCACTAGCTTATTGCCATCGCGTGATCTATATATTAAACTATCAGTGTCGTGGTATAGTATACTATCCCCTAGAGCCTCTAGATGAGTATAGAGCCTCATTCGGGCAAAAGCGGTGGTATAACAGGCTAAAACTACGTTTACATGGGCCAAAGCCGGATCGATTTCCTTGAGGTGTTCCCATTTGACAAGCAACGTCTTATCGTTTATCGCCAAGACACTTTTCCTTTCGATATTCGGGTCATTAAATAGTTTAAAGAATTGTTCTCGGTCCTTAATGATCTCGGTTTTTACGAGGTTATTCCGTTGTCCCCACTTACCGTAAAAACTATTTAACATTAACTTCGCGACGGCACGTTTACCGGGGTTTAACACGATCTTCGCGGGATCGAGTTTAACGCCTTCGTGGTCCTCGAAATCCGAGACGTATTTGTTTTTTTCGTCGGGGGTTGTGACCCCCACTGGAAACCCCGAAGCCTCGGCCTTCATTTTGTACATGGTCTTGATGTAGTCCGAAAACAAGCCCCCCTCCTGGGTCTCCTTGTTATACTGCGTTGTTTGATAATGCCAAGCTTCGTACATTTCAATAACTTTGTAACCTCTGGAAACGGCTAGTTTCAGTTCGTCGGAAACGAATGTCCCCACGAATGCCCGCTCGGGATCGGAATGAGGACACCGTCCTTGAAATCTTAGACGTGCACATGTACCACATAAAACGAAAAGAAGTCGCGAATTACAGTGCATGGGTAGAATAGGGTGAAAAAGTCTAGGAGGGGCGAGAACGCGGCACTGAATTAACCCGTCCAGCGAATCGAGATCTCGTAAATCATCAGCGTCTAGTAAAACTTTCGGGTGACCGACTGGTATTTTATCTAGAAGGTTGACAGTCGGGTAAAGTGAAAGCATGTCGACGTTAAACGCGCGTTCATCGCCTTTGGCCTTGTAGTAAAGGACTGTCGCGTTAACTCTCCCTCCGAAAAACGCGTCTCGAGGATTCAAGGGTGAAATTATCATGGCGCGTACTTTTTCGAAAAACGCCTTATCCTTCGCTTGACGGCGAAGCTTGTAAAAATCGCATTCCCAGATCTCTATAACGTTTTTCTTAAGTTTCCGGAGTTGAGCAACGACCCTGACTGTTTGTTGGTACCTGAGGTTGAACGTTTGTGAGGGATCTGACCATAGAGGTCTGTCTCTTCCCACTACTTGACAGCGAACGCACCCATGAAAATAGCAGCCCTGGAACATGTAAACGTCATTTCCGTCAAGACCGTCCACTTTAAATTTACCTACCATAGCCTCCCGCCCCCGCATAGCTGACACTATTCTTATACCCCTGCGTTTTTCTTCCCAGGCGAGCCATTCAAAAGCCGCGGTTGATTGTCGGTCCCTATTTCTCATACCTCCGGGGGGGAGTATCCCTATCGTGTCAGGAATGAGAAAGCGTTTCCTAAAGACGTAATTGCAGGCGCCAGGGAGTGTGATGGCAGCGCGGAAAGGGTCAGTGTCGCAGATTTCCATGAATTCACGTCTAAACGTTGCGCATCCCAGTCGGAGTATATTGACATCCGCCGTGCAATACGAAATCGCGTCTTTTAGAAAGTCAAAAAGACCGCCCGCGGCTATTTGCTCCCCGTGCCATTTAAGAAGGGCCGCTCTTTCCTTTACCCCTAGATAGTTAGCCCCGTACGCTTCGAGGGGCGGAAATTTATCCCCCTTCTCGGTCGAATAATTAGTGGTTACGGGGTCAGCGGGATCGAAATTATTTTCGACAAAATTAAACAAAAGGTGAGGGAATCTACCCTTATCCATGGAAGGCCCTAGTCCAAACGTCTTCCTAAACGCGGCGAGTCCCATGGGGATGAACGAATAGGAATCGAGAAAATTAAAACAGCTAAAGAAGAGAATTTTAGTCCCGTTTACTATCACGAAGGGCACAAAGGTCTCGTCGATTGAAAGAACCGCTTTGAAAACGAATTGGAGATCATAACATTTCGCGGCGTGAGCGAATAAGTAAATTTTTTTAATATCCGCTAAAGTTCTGATATAATCCACGAACTTTCCCACAACATTTCCTCCGTAAAATATTTTTTGTCGCGAGCTAAAGCGGATGCAGACCCCGCAATCGAAGTTGGAGTCTCGCTCGTCGATGCACGCGGGGCATACAATTTGAGATATTAGAAGGAACGGCTCATGCTCGAACGCCCCCTTTTTATTTACGTGTTGTTTATTCTGAATCGACTCGATGTCATAAAACACAAACAAATACGAAGGGACGCCCCCTAGTGCTAATCTTCGTTTGGTCATGTCAGGCTCGGGGTGGTCTTTAATTCGTTGGACGAAGCAAAGGTGCGGATGCGGCGCGTGCTTTTTACAAATACGACAGAAAACTTCCGAACAAGAATGGATAGTTTCCCTAGAGCGATAGTCCACGTATTTGTAACAGTCTTTGCACACTTTAACCTGACTACAGAGGGAGGGAACCGATTCGCGATGGCTTTGGAAGCATTCCAGTCCCCGGAAGGAGCGAAAACAATCGGCGCATTTGACTAGCTCGCCGGAACATTTCTGATGTCTGAAACAGGATTTGCAGAAAATCGCGCATTTGTGGCGTTCCAATTTATCGTATCCGACCAAGCAGATGGAGCAGGCATAATTAGTGGCGAAGAACGACGTCAATTTCGCGATTACGTCATAATGTTTCTGATTATAAATTAAATAAAGTTTATTTTCGGAGTTCCCCCCTTCCCCTTGGAATAAAACCCTAGGTCTGTCGTTATAAACCTCAAAAACGATTATTTGATAATCAGAGAGAATAAATTGGAAATGCACTAAACTCGTGAAAGCCCCGCATTCGCGTTTCGAAACGCCCGCCTCGACGCGTAACTCTTCGGCTTTTTCCCTTTGTTTTCGCGAAGAGGCCTTGTACAAAGCCTTATACTCCTGGAAATATTCTTTATTTCCGGGGTTTCGCGTTTTCTTTAAATACGCGATAGCAATAATTAATGCTCGCGGGAGACACAATGAGTCTTTGTTTTGGACTGAGATAAAACTTCTTTTATCGCGTATGTAATCGATATGCTTTTTAAGTCCGCGTCGCCTCAGAGATCCTCCGTGAGGTAATCTTACCACGTTTAACGTGAATAAAATTGGCGAGTTCCAGAAATCATCCCGCTCATCCAGATAGATCTCGCCTTCGAGTAAATTGAAAACATCACCGGGCTGGAGTTGCGATTTCTGGCGGAAAGAAATTTCGAGCACACGCGCCGGGAAAACTTCCGAGGTACATGAAATTTGAACTTGGTCGTCATCGAGAAGTTGATCGAAAATAAAGGTCACGAACTGCGTAATCCCGAGCTCTACATCCGCGGTGAAGCGCACTTCAACGTATCTTCCAACGAGATTGAATAGCGGGTATTCTTTCGTTCCATCTTGAATAATTTCAAAATTCGCGGGTAGTTCCAGCTGAAGACCCTGGCCATCTTGTTGAACGGGCGGAGCCTCGATGACTTGAAGCGGAAGTGGCGGGAGCTGTAGATGATCCTCTTCTTGAAGAGCAGGAAGGTCTTCAGGTTGGGGTGCTTGAAGAGGCTGAGCGATATCCGGTTGATTACCTCCAGCTTGAATCGGGAGTGGTTGGTCGATCTCTAGTTCATCGAGTTGAAATGCTTGAGGCGGTGGAACGTCATCATAATCGTCCGCGGGGAGAGGCGATAAAAGAGGAGGAATATCTTCGTTCGAATACCAGTTAAATGATGAAATCGAACTTTCGCTATCCCACTTCAAGATTTTATGTGATGGCCCCGCTTGATCTAGAAAAGGATCCGGGTTCTTACGCGGTGAAGACGAAAACACCGGGCATGGAGAATCGCCGCGAGAAAAAGCGTCTCTAATCAATATCGCGTTAGTGGAAGCCCCGGCTCCCGGTGAAACTTCCCCTGGAACCGTTAAATTAAGTGGTAGAAGCTGCGAGGAAGATCTCCTTTTTCTAGAATGAACTAGGTTATTAACGATTGGCCCCTCGTGAAATTCTGGCGTAAGATTCAAATCGAGGGGTGGGGTTTCTACTTCCGGATTCAGACATCTAATTTTACGAGTAACGGCGTGGGTATGCGAATCGCCGCGAGAAACAGTCTCTCTAAGAAATACCGCGTTAGTTTGAGGAAAAGTCCCGGGTCGGGGCGAATCTAACCCTAAATCCGCTTCAGGAACCGAGTTATTATGGGTTAGAAGTTGTGAAAAAGATCTCCTTTTTCTAGAAGGAATTAGGTTATTAACGCTTGAACCCTCGTGAAATTCCGCCGTAATATTATTCAAGCCGAGAAAAGTATCTACTTCCGGATTTAAAATTTTATTTTCCTCCTTATTAAAATAGTTAGCGCCGTCGACGCCAGATGGCGATAGCGCTCCTATATTTGGCGAGGCAAGGAGCGACTCTCTCCTCTCCTCGCGCGCGGAGGCTCCCGGAGAACCGCTCGATATAGCTAGGCCACGTGTCGCGGGGCTGTCAGCTGGGAGTTTTGACGTCTCGTTTAAAGGGAATTCCGCTAACCAATTTTCTTCTTCAGACGGTAAAAATAAGTCGTCATTAAGCGAGTCTAAATTGTTTTCCGGGGCCCCCGTTTCATCATTGTTTTTAAAAATATTCGTTCCTTCAAGTTCAGCCCCGATTGTTTCTCTAATAATATCTTCTAGTAGGGAAGTCTTTGAGGGTTTAAGGTCCCGCCTTGAAGGACATTTATCGGGTGCGCTAGGGATAATATTTTCGAGGTCTACCGAATGTCCGCTGGTTTCGGCTTTGCCGTTAATTAGTATTGCTTTTTCAAGCTGAGAAAATTGCGAGAATAGGCTGGAGTGCCCCCATTCTGGGCTTTTTTCCGGGGAAAGTCGAGTAATTTCTAGAGGGGGCGTCGCGGGACTCGACCTGATTAGTAAAGTTTTTTCAAATTGTGAATATTCCGCTGGGAGTGAAAAATCGTCCGTAAATGTTTCGGTATTCGTAATCTCTTTTTCGGGGGTATTTAATCCGCGTGATTTTTCCGAAGGGTTAAAACCTTTTATGAATTTTATCTCGTCACTCGAAGCGGAAGAGCTCTCGTTATCTGATATCTTTTCAACCGGGGACATCCATAAATTATTTGAGAACGGGAAATCGGCGTCTAACGAAATGTCATCAACGGGGGCGGGGTTAACCGGTAATTCACGTGGTTGAGTGACCGTTGGATCGTTTGATTGGCTAGACCAATTGTAATCGAAGTCGACATATTCCTCGAATTCGTTTAATACATCGCGTTGTTTCTCGCATTCAGCTAAGAAGGTCGGGGTTTTAATCTCGGATGGGACATTATCGATTAGCGATTCCAATTCTCTTAAATTATTACAATTTCGCGGGGCTAGAGGTATAAGTTTAAGGTAGTCAATAAGTTCAATAAAAACGCGTACCAATTCCAAATCTTTCAAACATTTAGGTAATTCACGCGGTAATTCATGAGGGCAAAGGGTTAACGAAGTCAAAAAGTAAAAGAACCGGTATAAGAAATCAAGGCTTACCGGGCGTGTATCAGATTTAAAATCGCGGAGTGCGTTAAGGAAATCTAGTTCCATATTTTTCGGTTAAAAAATTTCGAATGGGACTTTTTAATCGGGTCCCGGGTCTATTTATGGTCTCGCTTTTAAGACCCCCCTTCCCATCGGGGGATGGTATTCCAGACATGAAGGGGGGTGGAAAAATGAATCGTGTCTATCCAAGTCGTAATATTATTCAGGTAAAATATTTCCCACGGTTTTTTGAAAAACAAGGCCATTACTCAGAATTTGAACCGCTCGTATTACGACCCTAAATTCATCGACAGCTTTTCTGATTCGTAAAATCTCGCTTTAGAAATAATAATCGTGACATTGTATAAAAAAATAACATTCCTGTCTTTTGTATTTTTCCCCGTCCGCTATAAAAAATTCCTCCTTTTATTGAAAGTTAACCTTAAGTCGTAAACTCTCCGGTTGTATTCAATAACTCGGAGGCGATTTTATTTGGTGAGGAAAACTGTCTAGATTTCGTGACAATCTCTAGCGGTAAATTAAGCGTGGGTCCAATGAAACTCCTTAGAGGGTTACCCCCAGAGGTCATCCGGGTTTCGACCCCGCCCCTTAAAATGACCGGTATATCTAGCCTCGCGAATTTACCGATAGTCAGAACAAGTCCAGTAAAAAAAATATGGCCTCCGGGAATTCCCGAAAACGCTGGTAAGTTTTTTTCAAATTTTATTTCACTTGGTTATTTTAATTCTAACTTTTTAAATTTTATCTAGTCGTTCACTCTCTTCATCATCCTCGAATTCCTCCTCTATGGAAGAGCTGGAGGCTCTTACCTCTATTTCGTGAGTTTTTTGATATTTTATATATTTTCGTTATTGTAATTTATATTTTTTTTTACCTAGTTATTCACCTGCAAGCCCCGTTCCGGGTTTTTCTCAATGGAACGACGACATTCTCCTTCCTTCGTCACCTGATGTGGTGATAATTTCTCCCGAGTAGGTTTTTTAAAAAATCTTTAACCCCTTTTTAAAAAAAATATCCTAAATCATTTTGTTTTTCTAAAGCCCGCTTTCATCATCTCCCTCATCGCCTCCGCTGGCTCTTTCACCACCACCGGCACTCCTTGCTCTCCCCGCCGTTATTCCGGGCGACCACCGTTATGTGGCGTCTTTAATCTCCTTGGCCGCCGTGTTACGCGGTGCATTTAATGCGACATGTAACATGGGCGACTCTCTTAGGCTTTTTTCGGTTGATCACCATGATTCGCCTTCCCTTCAAGCCACCGCTCTGGACTTCCAGGTGGTGGTCGATCTTGCCTGGGCGGCCCAGAACGCCGCGATTGCCCATGTCACCTCGGTGGTAGCGGGCGATTTCGCCGAGACGGCGTTCGCCGCGGACTTGGGGTATTTGATTTTAATTTTCAGATATAAATTAAGTGTTCTAACATTTTTTTTCGAAATCAGTTTAATCGCGCCGCCGCCCATCCCTAATTTTCTTATCGACCCCAAAGTCGCCGTTCCTTCTCCTCCAATTATACCTTCGTAAGTTCGTTTTTTAGAAAAAGTATATTTTTTTAAAAAACTAAATGTTTTTTTTTACAGCTCTGACCTCCTCAATTCACCGCCTGTTTCGCCTCCTTGGATTTAAAAAACTTTATATTTTCTTTATATTTTCTTGTAAATTGTTTTTCAATAAAAAATGTTTTTTCGAAAAAAGCGTCTTTTTAAATAAATCCTAGTAAGCTTATTTTTTGACATCTATTTCCACCATTTTACTCCTTTCTATGGAAAAAAAGTCGGGTATTGTCCCCTCGCCGTTTGGCCCGCGGCAGTTTCTACTTGCAGGTGTGGGTGACTCAACCCCTGCGGACACCCCCCTTCTCTCGACTTGCTCATTGTCATCTTTTTTTTGACCGCGAGTGCTAGAATTCTCTGGCTTCATTTCCAAAAATGTCATCCGACGAAGAGCAGCAAGAGTCAATGTAAGCTAAAATTTGGCCTATTTTTTATTTTACATTTCTTAAAAAATGATTTTCGTTAGTCCCGAAGAAGACCGCGGGAAATCCGCGGAAAATAACGTCCCCCCTCCCCCCATTCCGGCGGCAGTGTAAGTTGAAATTGGTCAAATTTCTTTTACATTTCTTTAAAAAATATGTAAATATCATAGCCCCGCTGGAGGTCGAGGACGCCTCCAGATAATGCAACGAATGCTGGCGCGTAGACTAGCTAATGGCCCCATCGGAGAAGCGTGAGTCGCATTTGGTCTAATTTTTCTACATTTCTTAAAAAATATGATTTTCATTAGTCCAAGACCACCCCCGCAAATTCCGGGGTACGGGCGGGGGATGCTACAACGTCCTCGTTGCGTAAGAAGAAATTTAACTAATCTAAATAAAAAAATTATAATATTTCTTTAGCCTACCGCCACGTTACCCGATGTGGTCGTGGACACGATACCACCCCCGGTGGTCCTGGACGCGGTACCACCCCCGCGAATTCCAGGGTACGGGCATGGTCGTCCTGTCCCGGTGAACGGGCCTGCCCTCCCCGTGCCGGGGTACGGGCGTGGCCGCCCCGTCATACCCGACCCGTAAGTTATTATCCTTTTAAAATTTCGGTTATTTTTTTAAATATATTTTTATCGTTAGCGGCTGTCAACTCCCCGGTGGGCGGGGCATCTTTCAATATCGTCGTTGCGTAAGAAGAAATTTAACTAATCTAAAATATTAATATTAATAATAATGAAAATGATATTTCTTTAGCCTACCGCGGAGTTACCCGACGTGGTCCTCGACGCGGTCCAGGCCATTCTAGCCGCGGCGCTGGCCGAGAGGGCGCATTAATGTCTTGAGTATGTCTTACTTTTTTAATCGGTGCTCCGGAAATTTTATTAAAACCTATTTCTTTTTTCCAGGTAAATTTTTTAAAAAATCAAATACTCGTTCTTATTCCACCTATAATTTTTTTGAAACAATCAGTGATGGAAGGGTAAAAAAGAAGCCCCCTAATATAGTTAGAAACCCCTTTAGTACTTACACTAGCTTCTTTTTTGAAATTTCAGCAGTATATTTCGGAATTTACTTAATAAAAAATCTTGCCCGGGCGCGATATATTTTTTTTCCCCGGGGTGCATGAGTCATCCGAGAGATATTAATACCGGGGGGAGCTCCCGGGTTTGCGTCATTTCGTATTCGGGTTTCGAAGCGTTAAGATGTCTTACGATTTGGGTAGCAGGAAACAAGATGCTAACTTTCAGCGGAAAATCAATTTTCGCTGGCGTTTAGG
Source organism: Leiobunum rupestre (assembly GCF_980474605.1). Taxonomy (NCBI): domain Eukaryota; kingdom Metazoa; phylum Arthropoda; class Arachnida; order Opiliones; family Sclerosomatidae; genus Leiobunum; species Leiobunum rupestre. The sequence goes on along the minus strand of NC_143385.1, from coordinate 52,989,090 downwards.
AAAAAATTCGTGTCTATCAATTGGTTTAAAAGGTGAGGACCTGGAAATATTCTTTTTCAACGACGTTACTTTCCAATCCTCGATATGCCTCCCGCCTGTAGCTTTTAATAAGATGTATCAAAATTGGTATCTCATTGAATCACATACTAGAGAAGTTGAGAAAAATAAATTTAGTCTCGAGCTTGCCAAAATTGGGGGTCGTACTTTTGAACTTTTAGCTAGTAAAGGAAACGTTACTCTTTTGGCTTATAAAAGTTTCGGGAAAAAAGAGGAATTCCAACTTGGGGAAGCGGGTATCCTAGCTTTAAATTTATGTATCCACGCCGTCGACAAACATTTGACTGAAATTGAGAAGGAGAGGCCCTGTATTGAAGCGATGTTCGAAGTTCTCAAACTTCACGTTCAACGAGTTGCCGGCTACCCTGACAGCGAAGATTTTGAAGAGATCCATTTCGGCCAAGGAGATTCTGATATATTTCCAGACGTAATGCGTAAATTTGGTTGTTATTCGAGTCCGTTCAATATTATAAGCGATTATACTAATCTAATTGAGAGGCGTAACCTGTCATCTGCTCTTCAAGCGTATAACTTGTTCTTCTTGTGTTTTACTCAGTTACCTAGCCTGGTGTATTATCAAAATTAAAAAATGAAAAAAATATATGTCTTGTTATTCAACTAATATTAGGCAATTGAATGCGCGTCGACTTATTCCTACAAAAAAGAGCAACATTCTTGGCTTGCTATTGTCGGAAAAAAAGAGGGGGACCCCTGGCGCGTAGAAGTCAGCGGCTTTAACGGTCATTGTAAGTATCCATAAAAGGACGGGTGGTGAACGAGGCTCTGGCGCGTCGACTTATTCCTACAAAAAAAGAGCGAGTGGCATTCTTGGCTTGCTATTGTCGGAAAAAAAGAGGGGGGCCCATTGTAAGTATCCATAAAAGGACGGGTGGTGAACGAGGCTCTGTAAAAACGCCGGAGGCAAGGAAAAAAGGCGAGGTTAAGTACAGTGGATCTATAAAAATCGCTCCATAATTTTGGTATCTATAAAAAATGTGGTTATGGATAAAGGACCTTATCTATAATTCTGCTTATCTATAAAATCGCTCTATAATCTTGCTTATCTATGGCCAGGCCTATTTCTCTTAAAATCGCTCTATAATCTTGCTTATCCTTGGCCAGGCCTATTTCTCTAACCTAGAGGTTTGGAAACCCCACGGATATTGTCGCAGACAAACACACTCAGCGCTTCAATCAGCCGAACAAAGGGGTTCCCCTGAACAAAGGAACTTGCGGGTATAAAATAACCGTCCCTCTCAGAAAGAAGACGACTTTTCCTAGGGACTTAAGCGAGTGTAGACCGGGGCTGATTAAGCCAAGCTCACAACGTTATTTTTAGACTTCGGTTCCCGGCTGTAAAAGCTGACCGAAGAAAGAGGAGAGACCAAACTTAACCCCTCAAACAAATCCCTAGACCGACTACGCGCCCGTAAAGTGTATCACATTTTTTGAATTAATAAATCTCGTCGGTAAAATCGTAAAACCAGTCTCGTTATTTTCACGCGTGACAACTGGTGGAGACGCCGGGCATTCGTTCGTACCCCGCCACCTATGAGCTTCCCCTCGAATCCGTCCCTCGCCGATTAATCCAAATTTGACCCCCTCATCGCCATCAACTCTACGGCTATCGCGGATATAAACGACCCACTCCGTCGCTCCCGCCTCCGAGAAGGACTGGTCCAACCACATCAACGGAATTTCTGGATAAACTTCGGTTAATCTCAACAGTGGCGGCGCCAGATTCTTACGTTAACCAATCTCGCTTAGTAAACCTCTTCACCACTGCTTTAAACAAGAACACCTCGACTATCACGAGCGCCGTCCTGCTTCACAACTACAGCTCCGGTCACGAAAACATTTCGTATCACGACCTGCTTCAGGAATTTAAATCTCTCCGCGAGGTGACAGTTCTCCGCCAATAAATTCGCCAGTCCCGCTAGCTTCGTATGTCGTGACCCTCGTGAGGGGTACACCCCGGAAAATAGACTATGCGCCTCCCCCAACCACGGGGGTTTCCGCTCGTCATCCCGACGCTACAAGAAACCGCAGTCCATCTCCAGGACGATACCAAAACCAACTAACAACGAAATCGCAATTCATATCTTCACCCAAACTACGCGTAGGGAAACGGCAACAGGTCGAGGTAAAGACCGGTCTACACCAGAAACCATACCACTCCTCCACAGCGCACTACGAAAATTCGTACACATGCCGCCAACCATCAATGGTGATCCTCGACTCAGGCAGCCGAAAGAACATCGTCAGCCCAGCCCAAGTTCAGAAGTTTCATCTTAAGACTAAGTCTTCAGAGCCGAGTTGCCGATGGCAAATATATCACTCGCCTTGGACAAACTACATTCCCCTACAAATTGGTGCCACCCGCTACGAAGTTGAAGCTTTGATCATTCACGACTTCAATTACGAACTGCTCTTGGGCCTGGAGTTCTGCGCAACAAACAACGCCGAAATAAGCTACCCGACACGAACCGTGACTATTCGATCATCCAACTACTCATTATCGGCTAACTGGTTTTATAGCTATAAGGCTCGCATAGTAGGCGACACCCTCATGTTTCCTCATAGTAAAACTTAAATGATTTTAGTAAAATCATACCTTCTTATCGCCGGTCCCTCTCTGGTAGAATGGTTATAATTCTATGACCATTCATCACGAGAAATATGGCGAAGTGGGCGAAATATAAACATAAATTTAACATAACATGGTTAAAAGATTCAATTTTGAAAGGTAAGATCATTCATAATACAATTAACCTCTTTATTAATTATTTACCATTAAAATTTATTTTTTATCACCCAAAAATATAATCTTTATCAATTTAATTCAGATTTTATATCTGGGAATGAAGGCGACGAAAGCGCTAAATGCCTTTGGTGCCGATGCCTCATTAGGGAACATTACCCCGATCTGGTCGAACATAGTAAAACTGCCAAACATGCTCGTAATAATCCATCCTGAGGAAATCCACGAAACCCTCAGAAAAGTATCATCAATTGCCTTGAAAAGCAAGGTGAGGGATCAAAGGATTGCAATGCGAACGAAAAGAAAAGATTGGAAATTCGGATAGCCACGTATGTTGTAATACCCCTGTATTCGCAATGAGTGAACTAGGGGAGATTTTGACCGACAAGTTCGGGAAGAGTAGATTCCAAATGCACCGTACGAAGTGCACAGCTTTAATTCGAAATGTTATTGCTCCATTTTTTCAAGAAACAACTTTTAGACGACATAGCAGATTACCCTTATTCCCTTTTAAATCTAATTTTGGATTTAAAAAATCGGCCTAGACGTTAAAGCTATGACAGGTATTGGAACAGACGGAGCTAACACCCTGTGGTGAGTCAATTTCTCCGTTTTCACCCATTTAAGGAAATAATGCCCTGATCTCGTATTAGTTAAATGTGTCTGTCACTCTAGATCTCATTGCCAAAAAAGCATTTGAAGCCATGCCAGCATCGTTAGAATTTTTAATGAAAAGCACCTACAATTGGCATATAAAGATGTTTATAAAACTAAATTCTTAGAAAAAAGAATCCAATGTTTGTCCAAAATTGTACGAAATAGTCCAACTGTGGATCATACGAGTAATTGAAATCCAAGTTTGCCCTCTTAAGGCCAAATATGAATCCTTTTTAAAAACACGTGTCAACTTTAAACATAATCCATTTTCCTTCAAAAATAAGATCATTTTGGACAGTGGCAGGGGGCACGAACGATAAAGGGAAAAACCCATGTGGTGTTAAATAACGTTGTATCTCTAATCTTATTGTTGCCCGACATAGCGCGTTCAACCGGCACTTTATGGAAAACGCGTCCGCGTGGTGTAAGACTTGAGAAAATCACTACGAGCTATAACTATTTTTATACTTATTGAAGTATTTCGGTTTACAGCACAGTATTAATTTTAAGCTGAAAACGGTTTCTAAAAAAAGAAAATGCTTACATTTTGTAATAATATTCATCAAGAACAGGTCCGAGGAACCTGTTTAATTTATGCTGTAGCGAGAAAGTTTGTTCGCAGCGGCTCAAGTTTCCCCCTTTGTGTGAAAGGGAACATTCATTTGGCCAATGTACAGCTAATCAACACGCGAAAGCCTTCATGTCGAGAACGGGCCACCCCCTTAGAGCGGGTGTGAGGCATACCGTCATATCCGACCGAAACCTAAATCCTGATAAAGCTAGGTAATAAGAAACAGGGCTGGACATAAGTATATATTTTTAAATAGTCTGCCTGACTAGTGAGCCTCCTATCTTAATTTATTTTGGTCGTTACTGACGGGGGGGGGGGGGTAAATGGGATTTAAAAACAAGATGGAGAGTCAACAGTTAGCTTTAGCCGTCAGAATTAAAACGAATTTATTATAACTTGAGTTACATGACCACAATTTTCTTTATATAAAATTTGCCATATTCGCCATTATTTATGAAAAATTAGGTAAATTTTCCACTAGTCAAATTGACTAGTGAGCCCCAAATTTCGATTCGTTTTAGTAGTCAGAGCATTTATTCAGTAGTCAAATACCGTGACAAGTGCCTTATGTTCAGCCCTGAACGGACATCGTCCAGTCGACACTCGGTGTGCGTAACCACGCTAAACATCATAGAGTAACCCGCTCGCATAGAGTGGAAGGCTATCAGTGAAACTTGTTTACCCTTTTCGTACGCAGTCTTTTTTTCGAGGCGTGAAATACACAAGTTGGCCTAAAGTTACTGTACAATATCTGGATAAAAAAGTAACTTTATAGGTACTCCAAAAAATTTAAAAACAATATCATCGCTCTTCGGATTATATTTATTCACGCCAGTAGAGATGGACTAAATCTAAACCATTTTTTTTTCAAGATGGCCGCCAAAATGTTGTCTCCCCCCCCCCCCCAGGGGAAAAAATTTCAAAAAACCAGTTTTGTTCTTGAGAAATGTCAACAACACATTTTTGTTTTGATCTCAAATTTCACCTTGAAGATAACCTTGGACCTCGATGCTTGATCCCTGACCACAACCCATAAGCCTCGGTCTATCAACCGAACAAGTTTGGACACGATCGATCGAGACCGGACCAAGATATCGGCGCTCGTGTCTGACTCTCCCGATTAGATTACTTGTGTTCATTTACTTTTGGTTATACTTTTCATTTTTTCGCAATTTAAAATTCTAATTTGTTAATTACGAGATAGGGAAACAAATTCTCAACCTTCGCTTTATAGCCTTGGCAAGTTTAGCCACACCCAAAAATACTTGAAATTTTATTTTTTGTAAAAAAAATTTAATAGAAAATAAATTACAAACTATTATTCTTAGACAATGCTAAAGTTGTTTATTAAAAATAATAAAAAATACAATTATTTATTATATTGTTTAATAATTGCCATATTTTATACAAACAATAGAAGAAATGTTATATGTGTATAATTAAAAATAATTCTGGTTTGAAATTCGGGCTAGAATTTATAAATATTAATTAATCTATGTAAAAATAAAATGTATTAAAAAATAATTCTTTGATTTTCTCTTGCTGCTCCATCATTGCGCGAACAAAATCACTATTTTTGATCTAAATTGCCTATGAAGAATACATCTCGAGAAGGTCTGAATTGATTAAAACAGATCGAACTTAATGTTGGACAGAGCCAACATGTTGGATTTGTTCTAGTAAATGAAGTTTAGACTGAAACCGTTTTAAATTTTGTGGATTCCACCAAGTTATTTGGTTAGCATTACAAAAGATGTGCATATATTCGCTAGATAAATATAGAAATTCGTAGCTAAACCAGCCGTATAACATCGATTTAGTATTGAATAAAAGTCCATTATACACAATTCCTGGATGATCACATTCAAAACCTTTATCATGCACAAAAAAAGAACAATTTTTTTGTGTTTGTTCAATTCGTGAAGCATAAGGCGCAATAAATAGTGAGGGGTTCAATTTAAACAAATATCTAAAAAAAGGGCATTTAAACACAATTGAACAAAATTTAGATTCTAGAAATACTTTATGTAAACAATACTCTTCTAATTTTGTACAAATATTTTGTTTTTTAAAAAGATTAAAATTTCGTACTACTCGAAGAGAAAGAAATTTTAACGATCGCGGTAAAAGAACTATAGGCTCCAGATAGAAATCACCGAGTGACATGATTTTAGATTTATCCTGGTAAAATGTTCTACATTGAGATTTTATAGCCTAAGCTTGACCTAGATTTAAAAATTTAACAATATTCCTTTGGGGGTAATTATCAATTCTGTAATTATCCATATCCTTCATAAACCAGTTTTAAAATTTAATAAAAGACAATTATAATCGATTTTAAACAATCTAGTAAAAAGTGTACTATTAAAATTTCAGATAATCTAAACAACCTATTAATGAAGATCAGCAATATTAGTATAGAAAGTAGTATATAGAGGAGATGAAAAACCAAAGAGATTAATAATAATAATAAAAAGGAAATGTCTCTACACCAGACCAATCTGTACGATATAGAAAATATTTGCAAGAATCTTATGCAGATTTTTAAGGGGGTTGTGGTCAAGCGTATATAGAAGATATGAAAAAGCAAAGCAATTAATGATTATAATAATAATAATAGAAAAATATAAAATCAAGTACAAAATGTACTAATAAAATTTCAGTTCATCTAAACAACCCATTAATAAAGATCAGCAGATATAAGCAAAAACAAGTATTATAGTTTAAACGTAATATTAGTATAGATATTAGTATATAGAAAAAACCAAAGAGATTAATAATAATAATAAAAAGGAAAGGTCTCTACACCAGTCCAAGCTGTATGATATAGAAAAGATTTGCAAGAATCTCATGAAAGCGGTTTATAGAAGAAAAAAACCAAAAAAACCAAGATCCTCTTTATCTGCGCTGGAAATTTAAACAGATACTTCATAGATTAAATTAATAAAGTAAGTTATATTTAAAATCATATTTAAAAACACTTGAGATTTTTATAAATAAAAACTCTTTATATAAAAAAATATAAAACATTTTTAAAATTTTAACTTTCACCAAATAAACAAATAAAAACATAAAACACAAATAAAGTTTTTAAATAAAAAATGTTTAAGCACTAATTCACAAAGATTAAAATCGTATAAAATTTGAGTACTATTTAAAAAATAAAGCTTAGTTTTTTAAATAAATAAATAAAATATTGTAAATACCTTGAAACGTAGTGGAAACATTTCTCTACGAACACACAACGCCGGGTCTGGAGTTAATTTGCGACTAAACTATTTCTTACTCGAAAGTGTTAATTATTTTAACTTCCTGACAAATGATCTCATTAATAAAAAATAAAACTATTACATCTAATTTGAGACGTACAAAAAATCTTGTTACGTGAAAGTCACTGGTTATAGTTAGATTTTTTTTCGAAAGTATGAACCTGTTGTAATTCAAATAAAAGTAATAGATCGCGTTGAAGGTTTCTACGATTTTTATGCTGGCGAAACTATGGGATCTTATTTATATTGGTATATATCCGCATATGTTTTCCAATTAATCGTAAAATTTCGTAAGAAACCAGCCTTCAACGGTGGTTTATGTGTGGAAAATCAAACCGTCAAACACGAAACCCTCGTGACGGCCGGTAAAATTAATAGAATGAACGTCGAATAGACAAGTATTGTTATTAATTCTTTTAGAAAAAATGGCACTAAACACAGAGGGTGATAATTTAATAGTTTTTTCTATAAAGGGACACGCAAAAATGATTTTTTAAAGGGTTCTATTAATGCTTGTCATTCAAGAAAGACGGTTTTCATACAATAGTTCTCTATTCTAATTGAGATATTGTTATTTTTAAAAATGTTAAATTCCTAACTACGCATAAAGCTATATATTTCAAACAAAAGGGATTTATTGCAATGGGATGAGTAATCTTACCAGAAACCGTCAGAATTCCACGAGAACCCATGGTTTATATAAAAAATTATGACTTAAGTTGATCCTTTTATACAGGGTCTTTTTTTTTGCTCGGAAAAGTGTTTTTTTTTCAAAAACTATTTATAGTACCGATTTCAAATTTGGAAGGTCAATTCTCTATACCGGGGGACATCAGTTTGAGAAATTTGAGCGTTTTCGGTAATGTTTTTCACCAATTTTGAAAAATTATTTTTCGACCACTAGGTGCGAGATAAAAAATTTCTATTATAAAGTTGTAGGCCGTCATCGAAAACCCTTAAAAATTGTTCACTCGACGAAAAACAACTTATTTATCAGTGAAAATTCGAGCTTGAAAAATTTACAAGTTGGTGAAGCCAAATTACGATTGTTTGAAACGATAATTGAAAAGGGAACAAGTCTAATACAAACGTAGTAGAGTTTTCACACTTGAAAAAATGTACACGTTTGGTTTTTAAATGCAGATATTTTATTCACATAAATTTTTACAAAACATTTTCAATAATATCACCATTGGCTGCAACACAGGTTTGTGCGCGGACAATTAAGTTCTCAAACGCTTTCTCTACCATTTCTGGTGTGACGTCTCGGCAAGCACTGATTATTCGTCTAATGAGTTCCTCCCTAGTTTCAATGGGCGTGGCGTATACCTTTGCTTTAACGAATCCCCAGAGAAAATAATCCAGCGGTGTTAGGTCAGGTGACCTTGCTGGCCAATGCACTGAACCATTTCTCCCTATCCACCTTTCAGGAAACTCGTTGTTGAGGTGCTCAGTTACTTGCCGGGAAAAATGCGGAGGGGCGCCATCTTGCTGAAACCACAACTGACGTCTTTCAGCCAATGGAAGGTCGTCGATTGCGTCACTCAGTTCGTTCTGTAGAAAATGTAAATACCTTTGGCCGTTGAGGTTCGTCGGCAGGAAAAAGGGACCAATCAAACGGTTTCCAACAAGTCCAACCCAAACATTGACCCGTTCAAATTGAACCTGGTGATGATATTCAAAACCCCAATGTGGGTTGACGTCAGACCAAAGATGGCTGTTTTGATGATTAAAGGGCCCATCTCTAGAAAATGACGCTTCGTCGGAGAACAAAACATGGCGCAAAAATTGTCTATCTTCTTGGACAGCATTTAGTAACCAGTTGCTAAATTCATAACGTCTTTGATGGTCTCCGTCAATTAGTCCTTGGTGGAGCGTAGCTCTGTATGGGTGATAGCAATTCTTACGAAGAATTTTCCACACACGATTTGCAGAACAACCCAAATCAGCAGCGGCGTTAGCGCAACTGTGACGAGGATATGCCACAAAGTACGCGAGTACATTGTTCTCGAAGTCTAAATCCGGTTGACCAAATCCGCGAAACCTAGGTTACAAGTTACCAAATTGATTGAAATCGTGAATTGCTCGTCTTACTGTATTTACAGATGGTGCTCCATTTGGATGTCTTTCTGCGAAGAATTCAGTCACTCTTCTAAGGTTTTGCGCTGCTTCTCCATAGTAAATGGCAACTATCTCGGTACGCTCAGCTACTGAATAACGAGGCATTGTTCGAAATATTATCAAACACTGATAATAATCTCCCAAAGTTTTCCTTTAAATACCCAATGCATGTTTAGGATTGACCTATAGCCTCGTGTTTTTTAAATCCGGTCGTTTTTTTAACCAAAGTTTCAACTGGATTAGGTAATTCGGTTTCAATTATCGTTTCAAACAATCGTAATTTGGCTTCACCAACTTGTAAATTTTTCAAGCTCGAATTTTCACTGATAAATAATTTGTTTTTCGTCGAGTGAACAATTTTTAAGGGTTTTCGATGACGGCCTACAACTTTTTAATAGAAATTTTTTATCTCGCACCTAGTGGTCGAAAAATAATTTTTCAAAATTGGTGAAAAACATTACCGAAAACGCTCAAATTTCTCAAACTGATGTCCCCCGGTATAGAGAATTGACCTTCCAAATTTGAAATCGGTACTATAAATAGTTTTTGAAAAAAAACACTTTTCCGAGCAAAAAAAAAGACCCTGTATAAGACGATTTTAAGAATATTTAAAATTAAACAACCTGTTTTTAACTTGTTTTAAAATCAAGTCAAATAGCAACTTTTTATAAAATGGACCTGACAGAAATATAATATATCCTTTTCCTAATACTTTTATACCTGGAGAAATAGATATCACATCCCATAGAATTGTAAAACAACCTCACCCTGTAATTAACAAATTCTTATCCAACGTAATCGGTTTTTAAAGCAAAAAATATTTGAAGTCTTTCCATATAATTTTATACCTGCAGAAATATATCGCTTCCCATAGAATTGTAAAACAACCTCAACCTGTGATTAACAACTTTTTATACACCGTTATCGATTTTTAAAGCAAAAGATTTTAATAATCTTAGGGCGTTTTCTTTTTTGTCACGGAAAATATTTAATACAATTATAAAAAGTAATTTAATATAAAATCCTTCAAAAACAATTAATATTTTTTATATTTAATACATTTATATTTAAACTGACCTTCACAGTCAGATGCCTTGATATTCCGATGGATCAGATATAGAATATATTGAGGAGGTACGTCGTTTGTGAAACATTGAAGAAATCGGTACCGAACAGTTGCTAAAAATCCAAAAAAGTGGTGTATCTTACGAGACGAAAACTCCGAGGAAGAAAGCTGGTGTTAAGGGAGTATACCTGGATATTCAAATTTATTCGTACAAAAATATTAAACAACTTCCGCAAGATGAAATCTGGAAAGCAGATTATAACAGAATAAAATACCTGGCTAGCAACCTATCCCTAGATGTCATTCGAATCATAAATTCAACAAACAAATTAAAAAACAGATTGAGCAGACGGAAGGAAAAATCGTTGGTCCACCATCAAAAGTGAGTTAAAAAACATTTATTTGGTTTTTTTTTAATAGTAATTAGAATATCATTTTTTAGAACTAGAAAAGAAATTAGAATATGGGAGACTCAAGTGTTTCTGAATCGGATAATGAATGTTTATATCGATATCGAAACTATAATTGACCAGGATATCCATAAACCCATCTTGTTAGTGGCCCAAAGTGAAATGTTAAATCACACTGTTGACACCATAGTTTTTGCGGGAGAAGGTTGTTTAGACAAATTTTTAAATCACTTATTTCAATATGAGACGATTTTAGTTAACGATGAGAAACGGAAACGAAAAACGATTAGACCAAAATTTACAAATGTTATTGTAATGGCACATAATTTAAGATCGTTCGATGTTTATTATTTCGAAATTAATAAATCGAATAGTTCCCGAGGTTATTTACGATGGAGCCAAAATTCTTACAATATATATATATTAATGCACCACTAAGGCATTTTCCAAAAATGTTTTCTTTGCCCGAATCGAAAGGATATTTTCCATATGTCTTCTGGACAAAAGAGAATTTAAACTATTCAGAAAAAATTCCAGATGAAAAATATTTTGAGCCCCAAAAAATGAAAGAACAGGAATACCGAGAATTTAAAACTTGGTATACACGCAAACAGCTTGAACCGTTATATTGTATTAAATCAGAATCCAGGGCGTATTGTCTTTTAGATTGTAATTTATTACGCTTAGCTATGCAGAAATTTCGCAAGTTATATAAAGACCTAATTGAAATTGATATTACAAACTATGGGGGGATTTCTCTTTCTGGGGCCCTTAACAATGTTTTTATCAACTTGTTTTTAGAACCGCACACATAATGTACTATCCCGGCTAATGGTTTAGCAAGCAGACAGAATCAAAGTGAGATTGCTTTAAAATATCTAGCTTGGTACGAAAAGGAAAACAATTTAATTTTGCAAACTGTTAGAAGTGCAGAAGGAGAACAATCCGTAGGTCCATATTTCATAGATGGTTTCTGTAACAATCCCCCTATAGCTATTGATGTAATGGGTGATTTCTGGCACGGCTGCCCAAATCATTTTTCTGGCTCTACTTTTAACCCTGTTTTAGGAAAAACATTTAAAGAAATTCACGAAAGGGAGCTAGATCGAAAAGAATTTATAAAAGAAAACCACACATTCAAATTTTTTTAATGTTCGATTTTAAGTATGTTATAACAAAATGCTGAGGCGAAAGCATTTTTTAATAAAATAAAAATTATTCCTAAAATTAACCCCAGAGATTCTTTAGTTGGAGGGCGTGTAGAAACAATTATATTATACCACGAAATAGACCCTTCAATTGGAGAACAAATACGATATTTCGACTTTTACAGTCTTTACGCATTCTGTTTACAAAAAAAAGAGTTTGGTTGTAAACAGGTTAATATTATTACAAATAACTTTGATTATACTCCTAACGCCTATCCCTTTTTTTACCAGTTTTACGCTATCGTATCAATAACAAACTTTTCTACCCTTTATGTGCTTCATGTGTTAAAGATAGTATAGAAAAATGCAACCATACTCAGGATGAGCGAGCGCTTACAGTTGTTTTACCCTCGATAAAAATCTCCTATGCGATATCAGAGTGTCAATATAAATTATTAGACATATTTCAAGTGTATAATTATAATCAAACGACCAATTTTTCCAAACCATATATTAATATTTTTTTTAAAGCCAAAGTTAAACATGCAGGATTTCCACCTAATATTAAAACATATCAAGAGCAAAAACAATATTTAGACGCAATATACGAAGCTGACGGTGTAAGGCTAGCTTCCGATTAGATCAATGATAACCCTTCTTTAAGAACTTCCGCGAAATTGGCGCAAAATTCGTTATATGGTAGGATGGCCCTAAGAATGGATAAATCAACGACTAGAATTATTAATCGCTACTCCCAATTAACAGAAATTGTCTCAGACCAAACAAACAGATTAACAATTATCAATAACGAGGTTGCCATGGTAGTGTATCGAAAAAAATCTGAGCTTGCTCCAACATTTACAAAAGGTAATGTAATAATCGCTGCCTTTGTCACTAGTTATGGACGTATTCATTTACATAAATTAATTAATAAGTTGGGAAAGCGAGTACTATATTTTGATAAAGATGGTGTTCAATTTACACTTACCAAACTAATGGCTACCCCCCCCCCCCCGGTAGTAATTTAGGTGAATTAACGTGTGAAACCCCGAATACATATGTTACAAAATTCGTGTCCACCGGGCCCAAGTCGTATAGTTTTAAGACTGCAGATAACAAGACAGTTATAAAATTAAAAGGCATAACGCTAACTAGGGAAAATGTGGAGATTATCCACTTTGACGTTTTAAACAAATGATTTTCGTCCCAAATACAGAGTTTAAGGTGAAAATTCCTTTTAACGTAATAAAAGATAAACAATTTTGTAAATGCGTATTAAAAGACAATATCTCTAGCGTACCCTACGGTTATTTAGAATGTCAAAATGAACAATTGTAAAGAAAATTATCATCTTTTAATCATAAGACTAAAGAAAAAATGTGTGTAACAAAAAACCCCCAAAATAAGTTTCCTTCAGTCATATAGTTGTAATAAATGAAATTTCTACCGAAAATAGTGTAAATACTTTATTTTTGAACAATTTGGGGTTTAAACTTTTAATTTTTAAAGTAGAATGTTTACTAAAAATGGAAATTAATGTATAATTTTGAGTTTATCTTTGGTAATGAAATTATGATGTTTATTATTTTTTTTTTCAAAAAAAATGTGTTTTATTTTTTAAGTAGCTAGTGAAGGAATATTTTTTAATAAACGATTTTGAAAAATTAAAAAAAAATGTTTTTGTTGATTTTTAATATAGTGTATAAAAACCAACAATGTACTAACAATCTACGTAGTACATTACCTTTGATTAAACAACAATGTCTTACATAAAACTTCTTTAACCCTTCCGAATAATGGTTTCAGGCCCTACAATGTCAGGAAAATCCTCATGGGTTAACAACGTTATTCGTTGGAGGAATGTATTAATTGATAAACCTCCTATTAAAATTATTTATTGCTACTCCGTTTGGCAACCCGGTTGCCAGGTTTTATCTCAAATTTTACCCGATATAGTTTATTCAATGACTACCTCCGATGGAAAGTGATTTTTGGGAATCAAATAGAAATTCCTTGCTTATTATTGATGATCTAGCGGACGAACTTTACAAAAATGATCATGTTGCTAAATTAGTCACTGTCGACAGCCATCATTATGAGATTTCAGTCATATTAATCTCCCAAACCTTATTTCCTCGAGGCAAACAATCTCGTTTAATCTCTCTTAATATGTCATATTTAAAACTGTTTAAATCTCCTCGGGAGTTAAGTCAAATTCAATATCTAGCCAATCAGATATCTCCTAATAATACAAAACTAAATAAAAAAGCGTATAATATGGCTACTAGCGAACCTCACAATTCCCTATTTATAGATACATCTGTAACCAGATAGCTGACGATTAAGATCCTACACATTTGACCGAAACGGACCAAAAATGGTAGTTTTTTCCGATAATTAAGTATCGAGTGTCGGACAAATATCTCAAGAACATAAACCACTTGTTTCCCCTCAGGAAACATATTACAACTTACTCGATAATGAGATGTAAAATATATTAACCTCAAACATGAACAGTCGCGCAAAATTAAGCGAGTTATTACGAGTACTGAGCGAGGCTAGAGAAATGAGAAATGCAATACCTGCACCCAAGGTTGAGATTACTAACTATACAACAGTTAAAAACCAACAAAATTTTACAAACAATTTTCACGTTTTTTATCGATGGTTGAAAAAAGTTTAACAAACTATACCATATTAAATAAGTATACGAGAATCCCGAAACAATTGATAGCTAATATATTATACAAATATTTAAATCCTAAATTAACCGTTTCTAAGGATTTTGTAAAAATTATAAGCGTAATCGCTACCAAAATGTTAACGGAAATAACCCAACAATTGTTAGATATTACTGTTATATCTAACAAAAAATTATAAACCATCAAGCTCATGCTATAGTTCGTAAATGTAATGGTACATTTAGTGAATTTATAACAAATGTTAATAAAAAACCTTGATAAAAAAAATGTTTCCTACAAACAAGAGACTTTATACTACAGTATTTCATTCAATTTTTGTGACGTTAATGTGTGAACGTTAAAGTCTTCCTAAATCTACCGAAGAAATTGTTGAGTCTTATTAACAATGATAATGAACTGTTATCATATTGTGACATTGTAATTAAATGTGGAACTTCGCCTTTTTATTCAAGCTCTTATAAATAATATACGATGCAAATTTAATGACTCTACCGAAGTGTTGAGTTGGAAATATTTAAAAAATTACATAAACAATCCAAAATTTTACGATTTGTATATTTTACGTTCATTAATTGAAAAAATTGGAATATGAGATTAATGAAACTTTATAGTTCATTATAATTAAATAAATTTATATGAGTTCGTTAATTATTTCCCCTTTTCAATTATATCAGTTAATTTTCACGCCAAGTGCAATTTTTTTTATATATTTGATTCACCAATCACCTAAGTTGGAACCTAATTGATGTGTAACGCCTCGGGGTTCAGTGACGTTCAACGGAGGGAAAATTGTTGATTAACCGTTGTTCTTTGAATGCTTTTTTACGATTGTTGTAAAGGTGAGTAAGGAGTACAGTCATGACAACAATCTTCAGTCATAAATGCAAACACGTAGTCAATAAAAGCCAAGTGGTTCACTTTAATATTTTTAAATGTCAAAATCGGCGCAAACACGTGGTTTATGTCAAAATCGGCGCAAACACGTGGTTAATGTCAAAATCGGCGTAATTAAACGGCCAAAAGATAAAGCGGGAGGATTATAACGTTCAATTAAAGAAAATAAAATTAGTCTGATACAGGTTCTAACGATGATACATCTCAGGGAAGGAAATCAATTAGGTTAGAGCCTATAGGTTCGCAAAATAACGCGAAACGGGAAACAAGGTGGTCAGGACATGAAACAGGTTCCACATCTAACGCGGATACATTATCCATAAGCGAATTCGTTAGAATAAACGCGTCAGTGTGTTCCAAAGTTTATATAGACCATAACGTGTCTCAACATGCTGGTATTCCTGGCTCAGCCGCAGCAACTGTATACAATTATGATGATGATAATTCGCAATCCATACATGCCGTAAGGGGTTGAACACTCTCTCTCATACTGTCCGCTATGTTTGAAAATTTGAGTACTTCGTATAGTTCTTCGGGCTCTCTTGATAATATATCTAGTGAAAGCTTGAATCATACACCATCACCACCGGCGCACCCACAACATGGTGGTGGTGGTGGTATTGCCGTAAACGATGCTGTTGTGCAACTGGAATTACCAGCCCAATTGGAAATCATAGACGATGGTGAGAAAGATTATCCAAAATTTAATTTCACGGGTAGATATCTCACGGTTCGTTTCATCGGCGACGTCGAGCTAGCTAAAACGCAATTTGTTACGTATATTTTCGAGCAATTGTTAGACGACGACCAGGTTCAAATAACTTGTCTGTCAGAAGCGTTTCTGAGTAAAGTCTTGGAAATTTCTTTGCGTAAAAAGTCGCCAACCAATCAGCGCCATTTTGAATAATTTCGAGTCAGCCAATTAGCGCGTACACGCGCCGCGTAGTTCCCACGTGGTCCCCGCGCCAATCAGCGCGACACTCTGCGGAGGTCAATGACCCCGAGGAAAATGTCGACCCCCCGCGCCACCTGCCGGAAGGGGGAAGGAAGCGGGGACTTCCGGTGCCGACCCCCTTTCTACCTGTACATTGAAAACCCTCAAAGATGCTGGTACAACAGATTGAACACAAGTTTTTTAACTAATGTTCGATACTAATGTAAAAGTCGCTTCATGATTTGGTGGCGCTTTGGGTTTTTGCCTGGCTATTATTTAATAGACTAGTTTCTTAATCTTTCAGGATTTTTTTGTTAGTAGATTTCTGTAGTTATTTTTCAAAAATATCGCGGTAAAAAATACGTTTGTCAGTATAAAAAGCGAATAAGACAGGACTTTTTGTTAGTCATTTACTAATAAAAAAATTATAAACTGAAAATGTTTTTGAAACAGCGATTTATAGTCGTCCTGTATTCATCCATATTATAAATATAACTATTAAAATATAACTTAACATTTTTAAATACAAAAGTAAATTAATTAAAATTTAAAAAACGCAGCCGATACATTTAAGCGATCATACAAAATAGTAAGAAATAAATTTCATTACATGAAACATTTGTTTGATTTATAATACATTTTTAACTGTCTGCTACGTTTAACATTCTGTGATGTTAATATGTTTGGGTTTTAGTTCTTTAACAACCAACTTATACCGTCAATGTGTTTCTTATTTGAATTGATAATAAAACTTTTTTACAAAACTTGAAAAATACAACCTTAAAATGTTTTAACGTACCTTTTTAAAGGCCATAAATAATCCACTTTTTGTTATTGAGTAAATTAAAATAAAGTTAAGTTAATAGCCGTTAGCGCTCCTCTGATTACCGCGAACTATCTCTCTCCGCGTTTATCTCCATTGTTAACAGGGTTTGATTGAGTGATAAGGAAAATAACGAACTGAGGTACGATATTACCCAAAGGCACGACTCATTTAGCGGCGAACTCTTTGTAGCGCGTGCTACGAAAAAGTGGTCGAAAATTACAATTTGAATGAGGATAAAAGACTGTTTTCGTTGTACCCGTTTTTGAATTGCGAAAATTTATCTACCGGTATAAGCATTCAATCATTAGCGTTTATATCTCTTCCGTTTATCGTGATTTTAGTCGCTAACGGTCGAGTATTGTACGCGGTCTTACTATTAATATTATTACTGTTAAGTAAATATATATTTAGCGGAACACCCTATCAGCATTGTCGTCATATTTCAAAAAACATCATGAATTCGGATACCAGAGAGCCCATGCCTAACAAATACGACGTGTGTAAAAAAATTACGACTTGCACAAAAACGGATCGAGATGACGATGGACCGTGGTACGATTTGTGTTGCAAATGTAGTTCTATTCATCAGTTTTACTGGAAAAGAAAGGCTCGCGTAGTAAAGTGCGAACATCAAGTGCCGTAGTGGTGGGAATGACGCGTCGGTCATGGACACGTTTTCTCCAAGCATCTCCGTCGAAAAGACTGCGATATATTTTTTTTATGGTCTTGACATTATAAATCCAGCACCTGTAATTATAACTGGATATGTATGAGTTTTCTTTTTCTTTGGTTAATAAAATATTTGGATCCCAGCAGTTATTGGTTTTTTCCGTGGGGGAAAATTTTCGAAAAACTTACTAACAATATATTTAAAAACATTGCATCTTAATTGTTGTCTGTTTAGCGTGAAACTTATTCCATCAATGAGACACTTTACGCTGTAACGTGTAAAGGAACTAATAATGGAAGAGCGCAAGGGCGTTATTATTAGACAACTCGAAATAAATCTCCAACGTATTTTGCAATGGTTTAATTCGTACGTTACATCAACCAAACCCAACCCTAACTTGAGAGTTTTTAGAGTGGCATTGTTATTTTTCACCACCAGGGGTAAATTGAACTTTTTTAAACGTACCAAATTACGAGCGTTACTTAATTCGTTGACCGTGGGTATGAAAGACCATTGACTTTGTCGTCAAAAAACAACTGTTATAAACATTTGTAGTTACACTTTCTGTTTCTCCCGCGTATTGACTTAATAATAAAGGCTAAACGTATTTAATAGCGTCATGGAATAATTCACAGGTGTTTTCGGTAACCCTACGAAGCAAGAATTACATATTTCACAGAACAAAAATTGGACGACAGTTGGATAATGAGTGAAAAGGAAAATAACGAACCGTGTACGGAACTATTGAAAAGTATCAATATATTGAAAAAACAGAGACGAAAACTTCAAGCGGAATATATAGCAGCGAGAATAGAACTTGAAGATTGTTTTCCTACCATACGAAGGGAACCTGCTTACGAGTCTTTAAAAATGTTTTCGGAAAGAGAAAGATTACTCAGTTTTAAAAACTGGGTTACTTATGGAACCAAAGATTTGGCCGCCTGGGGATTTTATGCGCTCGGTAACGGAACGAGTGTCAAGTGTCCTTTTTGCGGTCTAATGGTCGAAGAATGGCAAGACGGAGATATACCGTTAATAGTTCATTGCCGTCAAATTCCATTGTGTCCATTCATTCGAGGATGCCAAGTTGGAAATGTAACAATATTACAAAAGTCGTAAACATATTTTAGAATTTCAAAGTGTAAATATTACAATAAAGTGTCAATTTTCCAATGTAAAAAAATATGTATCCGAGTTTTTTAATGTCGCCTTTACATAAAATGTCAGAGTAGTTACATTTACACTTTCAGTTACGTTAGCTTAATATGAAAATATCGATAGAAAAATACTGCTAAAATCCCCTTTAAAATTTGATAAAATTAATTTCAGATATGTAAGTAGGTAGAATAATACTATAAAATTCCTTTTTCTGCTTTTAATACGGCAAAACGCAACTCCGATACGCAAATATAGACAGATAATACAAAAAAAATCTATATTCTACTTCCGATACGTTAAAATACATTTCCGATACACAAATATAGATAAAGAAATACTACAAAATTTTAAAAAAGTAGAAAAATACTACCTCTTTTCTTGGCGTTCTAAAGTGGCGAATAAGTGGTGGTGAATGTTATATCGGTGGAGCAAAATCCAGGGGTTTTTTTTACTGTGCTGATGTAAATACAATGACGTAATAACTGACTATGTAAAATCGACCGATCAGTGGATAACCATTCAAACTCGAAGAAGATTCAAGTCAAGTCAAAACTATGTAAGTATAATCTTATTTTTATATTTTATTCCTCTTTCTCGGAGGCTAATTTCTTTACTTTTGAATTATAGGCATAAGAGTAGTATAGAACCGTCTTCCTGGATACGCGTGGGGGGCGTGGCTACCGCGCCCACAGCTGCGTGACGGGGGGAATGAAGCGGGGAATCGCATTGCCGACCCCCCTCGGGCGCGTATCACGCGCGCGTGACCTGAATAATTAATTAGATTAACAGGTGTTAATTAATGACCTGTCAATCAAGTAGGTAAGCAAGTGTTTCAAAAAGGGTGAATATTAATGAGCGTGGTATTTGCCAAGGTAAAGTTTGTATTGTTTTACCGTTAGGGGTCATTGACATCTTTAGTGGTTGAACTGTTAAAGTTTTGGCGTGAATTTAACATGTGTGTAAGGATCAACAAGTAGTTACACTTGTTTATTATATGTTTGAATATTAATTTTTGGCGGGAAAGTGTAAGCGTCGATCAACAAGTGGTGAAACTCTTTAGGTTTATTAATGTACACTTATGTTTGACATGAATATTAATATATGGCTAAAGTTTGTACCTTTATAATTAAACGTTAGGGGTAATTGACCTGGTAGCGATATGGTTAACAAATCATAAGCCTCGATTAACAAGTTAAGGTTTATTAGGAATGGTACGTTTTAACCAATCTGCATGAAAATGGTTTATATGATACAACTAACGTGCGTTAAGCTTAAGAAAGAGACAAAAATAAATATAAACAGTTTATTTTAAATTAAAATTTTAAGGGCGCCACCTAAAATTACATAAATTAGTTTCTAATATAATAAAACATGTTGAATATTTATCACCCTTCCACGATGATTTTGATACCCGGCGCTAGAAAAAATGCATATTATAATTTCATACGTATTAAAATATATTTAACGAATTACCTTTCCTCAAGTCCAGCACTCGCATCTCCGCCGACAATGACGGGTTTATCAATATCTCCCGATATGGAATTGTGGGAGAGGCCGAGGGCGTTGGGGAGTTCCCGGGTGTTGGTGGGTCTGAAGGCGTGGAGGGTGGTGGCAACGTGTCGGATCCTATTGTTAGATTTTTTTTTATAAAAGTATAGTACAAAATAGAAAATAATTACTTCGAACTGGTCCTAGGTCCACGTTTTCTCCTATAATTTAACAATTATCAATTACTTGTTACAGTATATTATCAAAAGTACATTACTTCCGCGTCCTCTCCCCTTCACTACTTTAATAAATTCTGCCGTAGTGTTGGAGGCCCTAAAAGTAGAGAAGGACTAAAACTTAACCATTTTTTCCGAGATGGCCGCCATTACACCCCCCCCAAAACACCCCCAAAATATTTTCCAAAAACAAAATTTTTGTCCTGGGAAAAATCGAAAAACATATTTTTGTTTTCAATTTCACCTTGAAGATGATCTTTGACCTCGACGCTGTCTACCACCCCTAAGCCTCGGTCTATCACCCCAACAAGTTGGGACACGATCGGACAAGGTCGAACCGAGATATCGGCGGTAATATGTAACACCCCCGATTACGTCAACTTATTTACTTTTGGTGTCACTTTTTTCGTTTTTTAGCGGTTTAAAATGCTAATTAGTTATTTGCGAGATGGGGAAACGAATTCGCGACCTTCGTTTTATATCCTTGGCGGTTTTGGCCCCACCCAAAATACTTTAAACAACTAATAAACGTGTCTAAACTTGCGATAATAACTATTTCTATAAATAAAAATTGTTTTTACATTTAAAAGTCAAAGGATATGTGTAAGCGTAAGACGTCTCAAAAATCGAGCTCTTTAAAGGTTAAAAAAATGAAGTTATTTATGGGGAAACCAGAAATTAAATGCAAATCGCATCCTTGTTATTATAATGAGCCATGTCGCAAACACGCTTTTAATTTCTTTGATAATTTAAACTTTAGTGTTAAATGCTGGATTTGTCAAGAACAATATCTTGACAAGACAATTTTTAAGCAACACTTAATGGATCACTTATCGAGTAGTTATAAAAATCAAATTCGTATTGATGTTTGCGATTGTCTTCATTCAAAGAAACCAGAATATACAACCAAAGAAGAAATATTAGACGACCAAATTATTGATTATTTGAACGAGTTTAACGTAAAACATCAAGAATGGCTCGACGAGTTTGTTAATGGTAATGGAACTCCAAAGAAAATTCATCGTAAAAAAAACAACTGGTATTAAGAGTGAAGAAACTTTAAATTCATCAATGAAATCAAATGTTGTATTTCCACCGGACTTTGTCATGCCATCTGATGAGCAGATGGAAGCTATTATTTTTTTTCAAGAATATTGTAAAAATAATCAAATTTTAACTCTTAATCAAGTTGAAACGCCCATCGAGGTTTTAGAAAATCTTGAACAAACTTGTCAAATGATTGAAAATATGTGATTAATATGTTTTCTAATAAATATATTGTGCTTATTTTTTTCCTACGTAAAAATAGATAATTTAACTCTTTCGTGTTAAGGTTTAGCGTGGCAGATCGGTAGCGTTGCAGGACGTTATTCAAACAGTCTCAAGTTCAACTCCCAATCCTTTCGATCTATCACGCTAAATCTTTTATTAATATAAAACGAGATGTCGCCCAACTAAAACTGTCATTATAAAGATGTCAAGTTTCGTAGTATTTCTACCTTCGAACGCATCACCCGATATTTACCCGGAAAATACGCCTTCTAACTTTAAAGTACAGTTATCAAAACCTTTAAATTTTAACAATGAAAAATGGGCTTGCTCATTAGCAGAAATAATTCTTCCTGAAACTTATTCGAATATAACAAATGAGTATTCGCATTTCCAAGTAGGGCACGTGTCAGATGTTATTTCACCCGAAGAAAATCAATGGGATTATATTAAAATTGAAATTCCACCCAAACGTTACGAGGGTGATCTAGACAGAAATAAGAATAATATTCCAACATATCTTCAAAATAATATACTCAACGAGTTTGCTAAAACTATTGAGGCCAATCAAACACTTAAAGGAAAAATACAAATAAATACGGTAAAAGCAGATGAAAACGAAGACAGTTCAAAATTAAAAATAGTTACAAAAAGATGTGCAAGTAAGAATACCTCAAGCATCGCCCCTAGCGTCTGTTCTGGAATTTCGAGAAAATGATTTTGTCGAGAGTGATTATCTTTCTAATTATCCACTCTCGAATCACGCCAAAACTATTTCTTTAACTTACGCAACAAATTTTATCGAAGTACGAATTAAAAAAGCGTTAGTTGTGAATAAATATCAACAAAAATATTTACCACGACAAATTCCCGTGGAAGAAATACAATCACAACCCAGGAGGAAAAAAACAGAAAATTAACAAGAAACCGAAACTAAAAGTGAAACAAGAAGAAAAACCAAAACTTGAACCAAAAACAAATTTAGAAGAAAAGTCAAATTTGAAACCAGAAGAAAATCTAAACAACATTTTACCAACAGAACCTTTAATTCCAAATATTAATGGAGACGTCAACCAACCAGAAGTTTTAAATCCTTCAGAAGAAAATAATTTACCAAGTTCTCTCCCAATACCAGTTAATCTACCATCTCAGCCTGTTATTAAACAAATACAATGGAATAATTACGCAATTGTGTTTGAGGCGGGCAGATATGAGGGAGAAAAACAATATAATAATAAAATTCAACCGTTCACATTACACTTAATTATACGCGATTTATTAGAACGATGTAAACCAAGACAGTTTGATGGATTAAAAACCGCGATATCGTCAGATGATGAAGATAATTTATATTTTAATTTAGAAATACCGGTAGGGATGGAAATTAAATTTCAAAATCCATTAGCAGATCTTTTTAAAATTCCACCAGACACTTATTTTACGGGTATTCAAAAATTTGGCCCGTTAAATAATTTAAATAATATTACTTTTAATTCGCGTAACAATTTTATCGACATACGTATTGAGACTACAAAAATACCGCAATTTGAGCAGGAAGATTGGGCTTTCTACTCTGTATCAATTATCCAACCTTTTTTATTTGAAGGTCAGAGAGATGATTTTGGAAATATTATCCCATTATCTTTGCATAGGCAATTAAAAAACGAGATTCAACAAGCTACAAACTACCCCCCTTTGAATCGGTACGAAATTAGTTACGCAATCGAAGAAATAAATCGAGGCCATTACTTAAGAATTTCATTCCCTAGAGATCTACAGATGGCCTTCACCGGGAGGTTAGCAAATATTTTTAATATAAACGCGCCAGAATTTCAAAATGGGGTAATTAGCAGTCAAAATCCTTTAAAAGTGTATGAGGAAAAATTTATGTCAGATGAGGAATCGGTAATAGATTTTAGGTATAATAAAAATTTTCCAATTGAAGCCCCTAACTGGGAAAATGACAGTTATACGTTTGAACGTAATTATTACGAATCTGATAAGGATTTAAGTGGGAATTTTATACCGTTATCTCTTCATTTCAAAATTTTAAATGAACTTCAAAGATATTTTGATTCGCATATCTCACTTAAGGTTGGATTTTTTATTTTCAAAGAAAATGGAAATTATTATTTTCAAATTGAGTTAATGAGTGGGTTGGAAATTAAAATATTCGGTCCTCTAGCAGACCTTTTACAAATTGAGTACAAAGTAGATTATATCTCCTCAGTTTATAAAAGCAAAGCATTAGACCCACTTCAAATTAGATTAGAATTAGATAATACGGTTAATTTTATAATTTTTCGAAACGATTTAAACAGAGTTGAGAATAGTCGACGACAAAAACGTGATATTGATTTCAACAATTACGAACATGGTAAAAATAATAAACTAAATGTTGTAGACAAATTCCATGGAAAGATATTATCATCATTATGTACAAACAGGACGCGGATATAACGTCTTTCGAGGAAGCCAATATCAAACGGGTCGTGGATTCGTAACACCTCTTTTTCGACCCGTAGCTAAATCACTCGGTATTCAAGGGTTGGTTATGGAGAAGAGAATTATGGATGATGTTGTTGCCGGTCAAAATTTTAAGGAGTCTTTAAAAAAAATAGTAAAATTGCCGGAACAAATCTTTTAAATAGTCTCGGTGATTCCATATTAAATACACAGAAAGGCTCTGGAGTTCGGAGAGTAAAGAAGCGCAAATCAAAATTACGCAATAATCAAAGAAAACGCAAGAGAACAAAAACCGATTTTCTTGACTAAAGCATTATGCCTCAATTTGAATCTATGTGTTCGGAGTTAGAGCTTTTTAACGAACCCCTGATTAATGGCAATATTGAGGGGAATAAATTTGTAGATTATTTCCCTATAGCTCCCTTGTCTAATGCTACACAGATTGATTTTTCTATCCCCGGGGGAGATTATTATATTGACATGTCAAACTTGATGCTTAAAATTCGAATTCGTGTTAAAAAAGAACAAAACGGGATTTTAATAAATATTCCTGCAGCCGAAAAAAAAGTATCCCTATGTAACCTTCCATTGCATTCTATTTTTAGCCAAATAGACGTGTTTATGAATGAGACTTTAGTACAATCTAGCAACAACTGCTACCCATACTTAGCATATTTAGCAACAGTTTTAAATTTTGATAAGGGAGCCAAACAATCTTACAAAACCGCCGAGGGCTATTACGAAGACGGGTTTTGCGACCCAACGCTAGCGTTTGACGATGTTAATAAGGATATAAAAAATAATGGAATTTTAAAAAGAAGTAAAGATATTGCGGAATCGAAAGTTTGTGAATATATGGGTAGACTTCATGTAGACTCTTGTAAAATAGACAAATTTCTTTTAAACAAAGTTAATTTAAGAATTCGACACTTGAAAAATTCCGATGCATTTATAATTATTTCCCATGAAGATGTTAATAAGAAATTTAAATTGATTATCGAAGATGCGGTTCTTACGGCTAAGCATATTCTCGTTAATCCAGATCTACAGCTGGCACATAATGTGATACTGCAGAAACAGAGAGCTTTGTACGATCTAACACAAACTGTTGTTAAAACTCTGACAATCAGCAGGCGCGAGCGATTTCGTGAAGTCAAATATTTTTTTAGGTAAAATTCCAAATCGGGTAATAATAGGAATGGTAAACAATTCTACTTACAATGGGTCTAGTCGAGAAAATCCCTTTCAATTTAACCATAATAATCTCTCGTTCTTACAACTTTCATCAGATGACCAGAATATACCAGAAACTGCTCTAACTCCAGATTTTAATAAAATCTCTACACTAGGTCATATTATTCACTATTCTCGGCAATGGATTTAATTGGAAATAACTCTGGTAATCGTATTGATTACGAAAATTATAAAAACGGTAATACATTATTCGCGTTTGATTTAACTTACGATTCCTCGGCAAACTCTAACAATCTCTCAATTCAACGAAATGGTAGTTTACGGATGGTAATGAAGTTTTCTTCCCCCTTAACTAATATTCAAAACATAATTATTATTGGAGAATACGAAAACCGATTTGTCATTAACCAAGAGCGTCAAGTTACGTATATTACGGAATAAAATCAATCAACGAGGGCAAAGATTGATTAGTTGCTTCGCGAAATCGTAGTTGTAAAGATGTCTCGAACTCACAGTCTCTCACCTAAACAAGAAG
Source organism: Leiobunum rupestre (assembly GCF_980474605.1). Taxonomy (NCBI): domain Eukaryota; kingdom Metazoa; phylum Arthropoda; class Arachnida; order Opiliones; family Sclerosomatidae; genus Leiobunum; species Leiobunum rupestre. Next base: position 52,962,658 of record NC_143385.1, on the reverse strand, counting down.
TATCGGTGGTAGGTTATGTTAATCCATCCATCAAAATTTACCGACTAGACACTTGCGCCGAATTTGAACTGAATTTGGAAGCCTGGCAATCTCTATTCACATTCGAAAAGGAAATAACTGATTTTTTTGAAGACCAAGTTGCTAGTTTTAACACCTGGCTTCCTCTTGAAGGTTCAAAGATAAAAATCGACTGTTTCAAGGGACAAAAGGAAAAACTCGTGGATGTACGCGCTTGTGCCAGAAGAAAAAATCATCTATATCATCTTTTTTATTCAACAAATTATGGTTTTACTCTCAACCAAGCAGGGTGGAAAAGATTGAAGCATTGTAAACATACAATCGATCAGGAGATTAATTTAATTTTGTCGGCAAAAAATATTATGCGTGACATAATTGTACATGAGCTCAGGGATAAAATGCTTGAAATTACCGAAAATTGTGAGAATCCACATTGTAAATCTTGGATTACTCACGATGTCTCTTGTAACGGATTTAGCACAAATTTTGAAGACCGAGTGGGAAATATGATATTAATAGCTATCCCCCAATTAAACTACGATCATATTGTTGTTAGATTCCAAAAGGAATTTGGTCTTGACCCCTTAATAGTAGAAAGTCAATTATATTTTGATATTGTTCAAAATGTGTCAAACTTAAAATGTGATTTAATTTATTAAAATAAAAACTTTTACTATAATCTGTTTTTATTATTTCTATTCATACATTTAAAGATGGTGTTGTCAAAAACAGACAAACAATTAAGTAAAGTTTATTACGATGTTGAAAGCCCATACAGTTATTCTGACAGTGTTACTTTAAGAAAAAAATTTCCCAAAATTTCGGAAAAAGAAATTAAAAATTTTCTCAGCAAACAACCAACTTACACACAACACAGAGCTAGGAGGTTAAATTTTAAACGTAACAAATTATACGTAACAACGATTGATGAGACATTTATGGCCGATTTATTAGACCTCCCTATTTTACAAACTTTTAATAAAAATTACCGTTATACGTTATTAGTTCAGGATATCTTAAGCAAATTAGTTTTTATTCTGCCAATTAAAAATAAAACCTCGAGCGAGATTGTGAAGGCTTTTAGAGATATTTTCAAAAAACGGTTACCCCTTAATTTATGTACCGACGCAGGGCCAGAATTTCGAAACGCCCCATTTCGCGCTCTCTTAAAGCGTTATAACATCCACCATTACCTCACATACTCTGAGAAAAAGGCTTCTATGGTTGAGAGACTCGTTCGCACGGTAAAATCTAAAATTTTTAAAATAATTACCAAGACCGGCGATTTACAGTATCTTAATAAACTACCATTAATTGCAAAATCTTATAACGCTCGAAAACATTTTACAACGGGAATCGCCCCTAAAGATGTCAATAAAAACAATGAATCGGCAATTTGGGAAAAAAAACTATGGCAACCTTAGTATGATTGGGAAGTCAAGTTTAAAAATTGGGGATAAAATTCGATTAGCCGTTGCAAAAGCAACATTTGATAAAGCATATAGAGGAACGTTTACAGCCGAAATATTTGAAATTCATAGAGTAATTACGAGAGATCCCTGTATGTATATTGTGAAAGATTTGACCGGCAATATAATTAAAGGGGCGTTTTACGCTCAAGAATTAGTTAAAATTCAAGTGTAGAGCGCTAAAGTCTTTATTCAACATTTTGTTAACCATGGGTTAAGTACACATTCTCCTGGGTCTCGCGATTGTAATATTTGGCGTAAGTGCAACAATAGTAACATCCGCGATGAAATTTAAAAAAAGAAGTCCCGAATACAGCTTAGATATTGGAGTTTGTGACAAAGCATACGATCTAGGAAGAGACACGTACCTCGTAAAATGTAACGAGACTTTCGACGTGCGACATTTCAAAAAAGAAGACGGGAGTTTGAAGCCATCTATCAGGGGAATCAACTTAACAAAAGATCAATATGAAAAATTATGCATTTTGACAGTGACGTGAAAGATGAACACTAATCAAAACCAATCTATACTTAAGTGTGACCCCCGCTCGAGAGATAAATTTATCGGAGTGTTTCCCGCTAATAGATTACCAAAAGTTCCAATTAAAAAAAAATCATATTGTTTCGTAATCAACACCGATCCTGATACGCTTCCAGGCTCTCATTGGACGGGTGTTTACAAATCGGGCGACACTCTGGACTTTTTTTGTTCTCTAGGAAGATCACATCGTGAATATGGATTTTTGCTAGAGCGATATAGCAAGCGTATTCAATTCAATACTCATAAATTTCAATCAAATAAAAGCCAAAACTGCGGACCTCATGTAATTTATTTTATAACCTCGAGATGTATGGGGATTTCTTACAGTAAAATAATTAACGAATTGTATAATTTCGATTTAAAAAGAAATGATAGTTTAGCGTTGTTGAATATATGTATTCATTTGATAAAAGAGTGGAAACGAAATAAATCGATTTGTTTAAAATAAAAAAATGTTTATTTATTTCACACATAATTATTTTTACACATTTTTATTATTCTTGCCAATGAGAAGGAGGCCGGGTCTGTCTTTTGGGCCTTGGAGATTTTTTAGGGGATGGTAATTTTAATTTTTTTTTGCGGCGATATTGGAATGCCACCAACAGCACCCTCCTCCAAAGATAGCTCTCGATCCCAATCATCTTCCTTGCTTCGATTTAATCGTTTATGCATTCTATCATCAGTAATTGTCTTTTGTTGCTTAAAAATCGGCGTAGATGCTTTCCTTTTCCAAGATTCTACAGTCTTTAAAACTCGGGAATTTCCTAGTTTGTTCGTTTTCTCTCTCGCTGAGATAGTCTTTTATTTTGCGTGTCATAGTATTTAAACGCAGCTCCGCAGCGTCGCCAGCGTTAACTCCCTCGGGCGTTTTGAAGGGTGAATAAATTTGCGAGGTGAACGGGGAATTTAATGGAGCAACAGGTCCGGGTGTTTGAAAGTTTGTAATTTCAACTTTAGGTACCGGTATCGCTTTTCTCATTTCCCGGGCCTCGCTCAGTATTTTTAGAAATTCTCGTAATTTAGAGCGGCTGTTTAAATTAGAAGTTAATATATTTTGCAACTCATTATCTAATAAGTTATAATATGTTTCCTGGGGAGAAACAAGCTGTTTATTTTCTTGAGATATTTGTCCGACACTCGATGCCGGAACTAAAATCATTTTTTTCATTTTATCTTTTATTGAATAAATTGGCAATTAAAGGAACAATAGATCCTAATAAAGCCGGTATGAAGAATCCCGTACCTTTCTGAATTATTAGAGCACGCTTCTTTTTTTGCGAAATTTCGGACTGGCTAAAAACCGTATTGCTTTTTTATATTTAGATAATTGTTTTTTTTTGGCTTTAGATAATATAATTCCACCCCCTTTCAAGTTTTTGCAAACGGTCTGTAAGGCTTTTAATTGCGTTGGAGAACTGTTAACTAATAAATTTTTACGTATCCCTCCTTTAGATTTATACAATAAATTTAAATATGGATAGTGTGTTTTAAACCTGTCAGAGGGATTTGCAATAGGAGTCGTTTTTACGTACTGTCTTTTTTGGTGTCATTTTCTTTAATGAAGTTGCTAATAATATAGTAAATTATTTATTATTGGAAAAAACTACCATTTGTGGTCCGTTTTGATTAAATGTGTACGATCTTAATCGTAAGCTATCTGGAGTGGTGACAGATGTGTCTATAAATAGGGAATTGTAAGGTTCTCTAGTAGCCATATCGTAGGCCATTTTAATTATTTTTGTATTATTTGGAGATATTTGATTGGCCAGATATTGGATTTGACTTAGATCTCGAGGAGATTTAAACAGATTTAGATATGACATATTAAGAGAGATTAAACGAGATTGTTTGCCTCGGGGAAATAGGGTTTGTGAGATTAATACGACTGAAATTTCATAATGATGACTATCGACAGTAACCAATTTAGCAATTTGATCATTTTTGTAAAGTTCTTCTGCTAAGTCATCAATAATAAGTAAAGAATTTCTATTTGATTCCCAGAACTCGCTGTCCATTGGAGGGAGTCCTTGAATAAACTCTATATCGGTTAAAAACTGAGATAAATCATGGTAACCTGATTGCCAAACCGAATAACAATAAATAATTTTAATAGGAGGTTTATCGATTAATTCATTCCTCCATCTAATTAGTGAGTTCGTCCATGCTGATTTGCCCGACATAGTAGGTCCTGACACCATCATTCGAAACGGTGAAAGAAATTTTATATAAGACATTACTGTTTAAACAAAGACAACATACTACGTATTTTGTTAGTAAATTGAATGATTTATAGAATATATGAAAAAATAAACAAACACATTTTTAAATTTAAAAAATTATTTTATTAAAGAATAATGTTTCTTATCAAAACCATTCCTTCACCAGTTTTATAAACTTCATAATAACATACAAAAATAACATTTTGAATAAAAAATAAATCATAATAGCTCTTTCACCAAAAAAAATATTAATTCCCGTTTTTTAGTAAAAATTCAATTTTGGAAGTTAAAAGTTTAAATCTTAGGTTACTTAAAAATAAAGTATTTACTCGATTTTCGGAAGAGATTTCATTTACGATAACTATGTTGTTAAATGACACCTGTTTTGCAAGTTTTTTTGTTACATGTTTTTTAGATTTATAATTAAAAGATGACAATTTTATTTTACAATTCATCATTTTCACATTCTAAATAGCCGTAGGGGACACTAGAAATATTATCTTTTAGAACACGTTTACAAAAAGTTTTTTTGAAAGTTTTACTTAAGTTGCCAACACGTAAAAGCATTTTGTACTTATCTTTTATTACGTTAAAGGGAATTTTCACCTTAAACTCGGTATTTGGTACAAAAATCATTTGTTTGAAGGCGTCGAAATGTATGATGTCTGAATTTTCCCTGGTAAGAGTTATCCCTTTAAATTTTATAATTGTCTGATTATTTTCAAGTTTAAAACTGTAGCTTTTTGGTCCAGTTGATACGAATTTTGTGATATATGTATTCGGAGTCTCACACGTAAGTTCACCTAAATTACCACCGAGGGGGGGTAGCCACTCGTTTGGTTGATGTGTAAATTTTACTCCATCCGTGTCATAATAAATTACACGCTTTCCCAACTTATTAATTAACTTATGCAGATGAATACGCCCGTAACTGGTGACAAACGAAGCAACAATAACATTACCTTTTGAAAATGTTGGGGCTAGCTCACTTTTTTTTTATAGCTTACCATGGCAACATCGTTGTTGATTAAATGAAAGTCTGTTAATTTATTCGATGTGTCTGCTATAATCTCGGTTAATTGGGAGTAGCGATGGATAATTTTAGTTGATGATTTATCCATTCTTAACGCCATTCTACCATATAACGAATTTTGCGCCAATTTCGCGGAAGTTCTTAAGGATGGGTTATCAACAATTTCCTCAGGCTCTAACCTTACTCCATCAGCTTCGTATATCGCGTCTAAATACTCTTTTTGTTCTTGATATGTTTTAATATTGGGTGGAAATCCTGAATTTTTAACTTTTGCTCTAAAAAAAATGTCAATATATGGTTTGAAAAAATTTGTTGTAATATTGTAATGGTAAACTTCGAAAATTTCTAACAGTTTGTAGTTACACTCTTTTATTGAGTAGTAGATTTCCACCGAAGGTAAAACTACCGTTATAGCTCGTTCGTCAATACTGTGGGTACATTTTTCATCATTATTTATTACACAACTTCCGCATAAAGGATAATAAAGTTTTTTATTAAATCGGTAGGGAAGAACGGGTAAGTAGAGGTCTGTGGGGGGGAGGATTCGACAACTAATTATTCCAAAATAGACGTCTGGTGCATAATCAAAGTTGTGTGTGATAACTTTAACATTTTTACAACCGTATTCCATTTTTTGTAAGCAATACGCATACAGACTACAAAAATCAAAATATCGGATTTGTTCTCCAATTAAGGGTTCTACTTCATGGTACAGCTTAATTGTTTCTACACGCCCTCCAACTAAAGAATCTCTAGGGTTAATTTTAGGAATAATTTTAATTGTACAATTAAAATTATTAATTAATGAGTTTAACTTGCCTTCGTGGGTTGGCAAACAATTTTTCCTTCCGTCTGGTCAATTATCTTTTTCAGCCTGTTTGTTGAGTTTATGATTCGAATAACGTCCATGGATAGGGTGTTAGCTAAGAATTTCACCCTTTTATAATCACCCTTCCAGAGTTCATCTTGGGGAAGATGTTTAATGTTTTTATACGAATACAGATATATTCCCTTGTCGCTCGCTTTTTTTCTCGGAGTTTTAGTTTCGTAAGAAACTCCACTTTTCTTGACTTTCACTGATTGTTCGATTCCAATTTCTTCGATGTTTGACATCCTACGGACCTCTTGAATAAAGTCCCCATCTGATTCGTCCGACTCTAATATCATCTCCTCTTCAGGCCTATCAAAAACTGAAACTGCTTGACTCGCGGAGCTTTGACTATTGCTTGTGGAAGCCATTTTAGCCTGTTATGTTTTAATAGTAAAATTTTGCCCTTTTATACCAAAAGTATTTATTTTTTCATTAATTTTTTCAAAATATAAAACCTTGAATATTAAAGTGCTTAATACAAAGATAGAACCTAGTTATAATTTTTTTCAGTATGTAAATGGTATTTAAAATTGTTTGTGAATGTCAATTTAAATATATACATGTATAAAAAAATAAAATTATTAATTATTTTTTTGAAGGACTTTATATTTAATCAGTTTTTTATCATTGAATTTTCCGTGACAAAAAAGACAACGCCCTAAGAGTTTTAATATTTTTGCTTTAAAAATCGATTATAGATGTAAGAATTTTTTGTTAATTACAGGGTTAGATGTTTTAAAATTCTATGGGAAGAAATATATTTCTGCGAGGTATAAAATTTAAACGAAGGGATAAAATTATATTTCTGCAGGGTGTATTTGATAAAAAATAGTCTTTTGACTTGATTTTAAACAGGTTAAAATCAGGATGTAAAAATTAAATATTCTGAAATTTTTCTTATAAAAAGACTGTCTTTTACCGTATTTGTTTATAAAACCATGGGATCTCGCGACGTTTTGACTTATTCCGGTAAGATTTCTCATCCTCTTGCTGTTAATTCCTTTTCACTAAAATATTTAGCTTTACGTAAAGTTAGGAATTATAACCTTTTTAAAATTAACGATATTTCAATTAGAGTTGAAAATTACTGTATGAGAACTGTCTTTCTTGAGTGTAAAGCATTAATAGAACCCTTTAAAAAAATCGTTTTTGCCTGTCCCTTTATAAAAAAACTCTTTCAAATTATCACCAGCTGTGTTCGCTTCGGTTTTTTCTAGAAGAATCAATAACAATTCTTGTCTATTTGACGTTCATTCTATTAATTTTGTCTGTCCCCACGAGGGTTTTGAGTATGACGGCTTACTGTTCCACACTCAATCCACTCTTGAAGGCTGGTTTTCTTACGAAATTTTACGCTTAATTGGAAAACATATGCGACTATATCAAAATTTAAATAAGATACCATGGTTTCATCAACACAAAAATCGTAGGAGCCTTCAACGTGACCTTTTGTTACTGTTTCAATTGCAACAATTTTCCTTTTTTCGAAAAAAACAATTATCAATTACAACTGACTTTCACCTAACAAGATATAATATACGTTTGGAGAAAGGAATGATAGTTTTTTTTTTATTAATGATTTGGATAGACAGGAAGTTAAAATAGTTACAACTTTAGAGTAAGGAATACTAATTTTTAAAAAAATAATTACAATAATTAAATAAATATTTTTATTTAGTTGCAAATTATCTCGACCAAATCACAATTTAAACGATCGTCGGCAACTTTTTCAACTACGACTCAAGGTATTTACAATATTTTTTTATTTATTTTAAAAAATTAAATTTTATTTTTTTTTAAAAAATAGGACTCAAATCTTATAAAATTTTAATTTTGTGCATCAGACTATTTTATTTAAAGACTTTATTTGTGCTTTTTTATTTTTTAATTGTTTTTATTTGGTGAAATATATTAATTTTTGAAATGTTTTATATTTGTTATTTAAATTGTTTTTATTTTAAAAGGTTTAAGTGTTTTTTAAATATGTTTTCTAAAAAAACTAGCTTTATTAATTTAATTCAGGCGGTGGAGGTTCTTTTTAATACTTCATAATCTACTTTTTCTTTTTTAACTAGCTTTATTAATTTAATGTTGGGATTGTTGTAAAGTTCTTTTTTCTCTATATTAAAAATCCTTTGTTTTCATCTTTTTTATCCAATGCATTTTCAAGAAATTTTATTATTCTTATCTTTTTTGTTAGGTATCAAATTTTTTTGGTTAAATTAATTGTCTGATATAAATATCTTTTTGTTTTTATTAATATTAGTTTTTTATATTTTATTTTATTATTATTATTATTATTATTATAATTATTATTTAAACAAATTTCTTGAAAATTTATTGTTTAAAACCGATTTAAACAAAGTTCATCTGGGATACAATCTATCTCCTGTATCAAACGACCCATTGGTTATGTATTATTCTTTTTGATTTTTTCATGTCCTCTATGTACTTTTTTATACTAATATCGGTTAAACTTTAATGTTTTATGTTTTTTTTGGTAATTGATTAGTATATTAACTGAAATTGTATAAGTACATTTTGTACTAGGTTGTTTTTAAAAATTGAATATAATTGTTTTTATTAATTTATAAAAACTTGTTTAAGAAGGATAGGGATAATTAGTTAACCTTAGTTGTATTAAAAAAAATTAATAATTATTCCCAAAGGCAATCTTTTTAAATTTTAAAATATATGTCAGGCTTAAACTATAAAATCTCAATGTAAAGGATTTTACCAGGAGAAATCTAGAATCAAGATGTCTAGTGAATTACATCTAAAACCTGTACTCTCGAATTATATCTAAAGCCTGTACTTTCTTTGCCACGATCTTTAAAAATTCTCTCTCTTCGAGTAGTAAGAATGTATAATCTTTGTAATACTCGTCAAATTTCGTGGTGGAATCACAAGAATGTAAAAAGTTTGAGTCTGAACTTTATGTGTTAGATCAAATTCAACATGTTGGCACTGTACAACATACCGTTCGATCTGTTTTAATTAATTCAGACATTCTCGAACTATATACTTCCGAAGCGATTAAGACCAAAACCAGTGTTTTTATTCGTTCGATGTTAGAGCAACAAAAAGAATTCTTGTGGTAAATATTTTTGAGATATATTCGTTTTTTAATAGATTAATTTTTATTTATATTTATAAATTCTAGCCTGAATTTATTTTACTTTTACTAAAAATATCATTGTTTTTAAAATAATAAAATATTTGCGAAAAATGAAAAAAACTTATTTATATTAGTTTAGTTATTTAAAATATTTTTGGTGGGGCCAAAACCGCCAAGGGTATAAAAAACAAAAATATGTTTTTTCAAGGACAAAAATTTTGTTTTTGGAATATATTTTGGGGGTGTTTTGGGGGGTGTTATGGCGGCCATCTTGGCGGCCATCTTGGGAAAAATGGTTGAGGTCAAGGATCATCTTCAAGGTGAGATTGAAAACAAAAATATGTTTTTCGATTTTTCCAAGGACAAAAATTTTGTTTTTGGAAAATATTTTGGGGGTGTCTTGGGGGGGTGTTATGGCGGCCATCTTGGCGGCCATCTTGGAAAAAATGGTTGAGGTCAAGGATCATCTTCAAGGTGAGATTGAAAACAAAAATATGTTTTTCGATTTTTCCAAGGACAAAAATTTTGTTTTTGGAAAATATTTTGGGGGTGTCTTGGGGGGTTATGGCGGCCATCTTGGAAAAAATGGTTAAGTTTTAGTCCTTCTCTACTCCTAAAATTTGATTTTTTTGAAAAGGTTCGTATTAAGACGTTTAACAACTTACATTGTAGTTCAGGAACGAAATGTGATAAAACATGAAAAAATCTCGCCTTTTATACCCGGTAATCTTAACCTAAATATTTGATTTACTATTTCTATAGCTCGAGGTTAGGTTCGTGTATGGAATTTTTCTCGAGAAAACATTGATTTATTTTAAAAAACCGTTACGTTAATAGAGTACATAAAAATTATTACAAAACCGTTAGAAAATGGAGTTTCCTAAGCATCCCGCTAGGGGGTTTATTTACCACATGTTGATATAAAAAACCGTTACGAAAAATTACGAGTACCTAAAACCGTTATGAAAATTAGCATGTGTTATAGAAGTTCCTAAGCGTCCCGCTAGGGGGTTTTTGCGACTATAAATAGAGGCAAGCGCTTTATTTGCATTTATTTCACAACTTGCATTCGACTTGAAGAAATTGTAAGTACATTTTAAAATTTGGGGATTTACCTTTTTTAAATGACCGTTTATTGTTAAGAAATTATTCTGGCACGATGGAGTTTAACCGCAAAGTAATAGTTTATTAATTCAGTCTATTTTTACACCATTTAATTTAGTTTGATTTTTAGAACCAATCCGAAACACCCCCTGCTCCTAGGTCAATAAGGTCCGTCGTCAATTAGATTTCGGAAATAAAGTAAATATTAAGAAAACTCGTTTCGAAGTAGACATCCCGAAGAATCAACCTGATATCATAGATCTAGCATGCCACGAGGTACTCGATAGTCCTTCCAAACAATCACCATTAAAACCAGTTGATGCGCCACCCAAAAGCACCCTATCCAAGCCAGGTCCATCTCAGCCAGTAGACGACGGCTGGAAGGATATAGTCGTAGAGTTTTCCCGCCATAAAAATTTCGGGATAAAAATTGCAAGTTTCAAAAATAACTTGTATTTAGACGTAAGGCATTACGTCAAAAATAGCGATCGGCCAACCGCGACGAAAGACGGCGTTTGCGTCAAACTAGATTCGGCGTGGGAGTTAAAAGAGTATCTAGAACAGATAGTTTATGAAGAAGGTGATTATCAACTAAGAAACGAGAAGGTTGAATATCTAGCGGGTCGGCGAGGTGAAGTTCTAGTTTACAAGAACCGTGGACGTCACTACGAAAAACTATTAAACTTGCAGAATTCCGGCGAAGTTTACGACGTCGCGACAACGATTCAAACCGTATTAAATATTTACGCAGGACTTTAAAAACACCATGGCCCTCGATCTTAGCACCCGTTTTAACCCTAAAAACTTTTACTCAATAGATAAAATCATTGCCAGTTCTTCTCGGAAGTATAGGTGTAAATCTATGCTATTCGAGTGTAATTTTAAAAATTTAGACCAATTAAACCACGCGGATATCAATAACCAACTGACCCGTATTTTCCAATCAATATTAGATAGAATTACGGCCGATAATTTAGGCTACACGCGCGTCAGGGTGGTGGTAATTTCCGATGAGCTGCACGATCCGATAAATTTCCAATTAATGAATATTAATGAGTTGACAGCTGAGAGAATTTTAACGGGGATTGAAAAGGTAGCCCAGTCCGTAAAAACCATTTATCTAGATTCGCCCCTCCGATTCGATTTAACATTTCTTCAAGATACCCCTATGAGAGGTCCCCCTCGCAGCGTTAGAACAAGAAGTTATGAATGTCTAGATCAGTATATTAACCAAGGTAACACCTTTATTCCCATTAGAAATACGGACAATTTATGTTTTACGAGAGCCCTGGCGGTGGGAAGAGTTTTGACCGACTATCAGCATTTGAAAAGTCTAGGACAGGGTGCTAGTTTTAACGAATACCAATTAAAGGCAATTAGAAACGGGAAAAAACCCGAACAAGAAATTGAAGCTAAAAAATTACACGCCCTAGCGGGGGTTCCCGAAGGCCCCGTAGAAATAATTGATATTAACCGATTCCAAAATATTTTACCCGACTACCAAATTATATTAATCTCGGCGGACGATGATTTCGATAAAGTGTTTATTGGGCCCTTCAAAGAAAAAAAATTTCCTCTTAAAAATTAAAGACCACACCCACGTCGTACGATCTTTTTCGGCCATGTTTGGGGCGCAATATTATTGTAAATTTTGTCTTACCCTGTTATATAACATCAAACAGAAAAAGAACCACGACTGTGGACCCAATCTTAAATGCCGCCGGTGTCGTGGCCCGGAATTCCACCCTAGTTTAGAACAGGCTACCCGTTGTAATGACTGTAATAGGTATTTTGCCGGACCAAATTGTTTCTCCCAACACGTAGAACTAGGAACCTGTCAGGTTTTACGGCGCTGTTTAAATTGCGGGAAAGACTATGAAGGCAATCATAATTGCGACAACAAATGCGCTTTTTGCAAAATTGAGCATGCCAAAAACGAGTGTCACGTCCGCCCATTAGAAATAAAATCAAATGAGAAACGACTATGTTATTTTGAGACAATAACGACTGACACTGCAATTAGACCCATTTTAATCATTTCCGCGATGCAAGAAGCGCCATTTTCGACCAATTATGATTACCGGCAATTTCACGGCATTGATTGCGTTCAAAATAACCTAGATTATTTATTAGCATGCCAGGTGACAGTTAATGGTCGCAAAAGAGATACGGTTACGAGGCCGGTCTTTGAAAACGTCATATTAATTAGCCATTTCGGGAGTGGTTTCGATACGCTCCTTATTCTTAACGGTCTATTAAAACGAAAAATAAAACCCGAGATAATTTATACCGGTTCCAAAGCCTTGGGTATGTTTCTCGCTCAATTTAAAATAGCCTTTATCGATAGTTACATGTTCCTACCTACAGCCCTTCGAAATTTCTCGAAAACGTTTAAGATTGTCCAAAAGAAAGGTTATTTTTGTTATTCATTCGCTACGGAAAACAATTTAGATTACATCGGCGCCCTCCCCGAGAAAGAATATTTTGGTATCGACAAATTTACGGACGAGGAAATCGTAGAATTTAATCAATGGTACGATTCCCAACGTTACGTCGTTTTTGATCTAAATAAAGTTTTAACCGAATACGCGTTCGATGACGTTAAACTTTTACAAAAAGGATTCTATAGTTTTAGAAATTTATTTTTAAAAACCGTCGATTTTGATTTGTTAGGGTCAAACGCCATAACGTTACCGGGTGCCGTAACAAATTTTTCCTTAGTAGATTTGTCGAACCAAACACTATCGCGATTGTTCCAGGGACGGGTTATAGGAAACGACATAGTGTCAAGGCCCTAAAATGGTTAGCTTATTTGGGGAAAAAACTCAACGTGACATTTCAAACGGCTCGATCGCTAGGTGCAGAACATGTTATTTATCCCTATCGATTAGACGGTTATTGTTCCTCGCCCGAAATAATTGCCGAATTTTACGGCTGCCATTACCATAAATGCCCACTGCACACTGACCACCAGGCTTACGATAAACAGTTAAAAGATTATAATTTAAATATTTATCTCAAAACCTTAGACCGCGAAAATGTTTTAAAAAAGGAAAGGCCTAATGCGCAGTTTATTAGTATTTGGGAACACGAATATGATGAGCTAGTAAAAGATCCAGCAATTGCGAGTTTTTGCGATTCCCTACCCTTTACCAAACCGATAGGAGCGAGAGACGCCATTCGTGGGGGGAGGGTCGAAAACTTTGTAATTTACGCCGAAGCCACTCCCGATCGACCAATCAAAGTCGTGGATTTTAATAGCATGTACCCTTCCGTCCAGATGAGTTCCTATAAATATCCCAAATCGAGCCGCGAAATTATAACTTGTAACTTTAATTTTTCCGGTAACGCTTATTTTGGTCTTATTAAAGCTACGGTGCTGCCACCTACCGACTTAAACCTCCCTATTCTCTCAGCTATTAACAGGTGTATTCAATTGGTCAAAATGATTAATTAGCACGAAAGCGGAATGAACCGGTTCTACCATGACTATGCGAAAGGATTGTTCCCTAACGTGGCCATTTTTCCAGCGAATGCGCGACCTCAATTTGACGTCATAATTCGAGAAATATGACATAATGAATTGTATTGTCAACGAAACACCTGCTGGAGTTTTCAACGCGTCCCGTCTAAGGGGTTTTAGGTAGTATATATATATCCTTTAGTCACCCGAATCTAGAAATCCTGTAACTAGTGAATCTTCCCGGAGCAAAAAAAATTTAAGTTTCTAGGTGTTTTTATTGTAACAAATACTTAGTTGTTTTTGTTTCTAGGGAATCGTTTGTAGCTATACACATTCTTTTCGCCATAATTTGGCCAAAAACTAAATATTCTTCTTCTAAACGGTTTTTGGTAAAAGAGGTAATTTTTTAAAGTTTTATATTTAAAATTTTATATTTTAAGTTAAATAAATGTTACAGATTGGCTACAAAAGCTCAGATGGTTGCGAAGACCTAATTGTTTTTCGTACCCCGGCTGCTAACAATTATTCGGGGGATACAAACCGCCAAATCGACTCGATCGCCTACTATGTCAATAAGCTTCCCAGGGCTCAGGGACAATACGATATTGAGGCTGTCGAGCGCCATGTCTTAAATATAACGCGACTGGCCCAATACGTTATTGTCAAAGAAAGGCAAACGAAAGAGTACCTGGGAAACTTTATCGATCTAGATCGAATAATAGTCGCCACGCGGTTTGTGTGCCCCAATTTCCCAGATTTATAACTACAGCCGGGTGACTTTCACCATCATTTTAACAACGACCATACGCGGTATGAATCAATAATCACCATCTTTTGTTGGGGAAATTATGTAGCATTTCTTATTTAACAGAAATGTGTGCGCCTATGAAAAGGCAAGGCAAGTGGCTGCCTATGTTCAAAGTATAGAGGGTAATCCCCTAGAATTGTACCCAGAGGAAGAGGACGACCCGTCTACACCAGCCACATCCCCGACAAACCCGGAACCTCCAGCGAACAAACCAAGAGCGCTTGATCTCCAAAATGGTAAATATAAAATCAAACTATCATGTTTCTCATTTTTAATTTTTAATTTTAATTACAGCTCCGGGAATCACTATTGTCGTAGAAGGAGGTAAAACAATTGGTTCCGAAAAAATAATTACGATTCTAATAGCATTTTTCATTTCCAGGTTCCGAGTTAAAAATTATATTATAACGCGTAATAAAGTTGTATGAAAATTGTATAAATAAAGCTGTATAAAAATTTCTTCCGATCTTGCAACTCTATTTTCATTCTTATTATAACTGACAATAGCGATCAATAATAATTCCCATTGAACCGTATAGGAGTGAAACGCTCAATAACTAACCATAAAAATAACCTAAAAATGGTTAACCAAGTAACTTCTAGCTCTGTATTTGACGGTAATTAAATTTCATACTTATCGACTGCTGCTTTTTGAAAAAGTTATAGTAGCAATGTACACGTTTAACACGAATAACCGTTTAAAAATTCATATAGGTGCGACTTGTTTAGGTAATCCGAATCCATAGATACCTGCGTATTAAACTTTTTATAATCAATCTTTATGGACATATCTTTTAGCGACCAAAATTCAGACGTAGTTAATTATACCGTCATTGATCTATTAAAATGATGAACGGTTATTGAAATATCCATTACAAAGTCAAGTAATTTACCATACAAAGTTTACTATTATATAAATTTCATGAGCGCGAACCAACCTTGTTTAATGTATGTAAATATTTCGTAGAGTGGCAATGTATTCAGTTTAATTAGAAAGTTCTTAATACTATTATGTGTTCAACACGCGAACTTATAAATGAAAAGTTTTATTAAATTCCATGAGTTCCTTCTTTTAAATATTTTATTATAAGTTTTATTATCATCAAATAATAAGTAATTTGAAAAACAATATTGTAAATTGCGAGTGGTTGGACACTGGCCATTATTTTGGAAGGGATTTCGCGATTTCGTAGAGATTTTATCAATTTTATCAGTACTTTTTGAAGTGATTTTGGGATTTTATTGTTAATTTACCATAGAGAGAGTTAAAAGATTTTGCGATTTTAGACAAGGTGTACGGGATTTTGATATATGTCCGACCCCTTGGTAATTTGAAAACAATAAATTACCAAATTAGTCAATTACGAATTTATTTATTTTTGAAATTTCTATATTAAAAAAATTAAGGTGACAACTGAAAACACATCGCAATTAAATCACTTCTGAATAATACTTTATTAGATACAGTATCTATAACAGCGCCTTGCAATTTAGATCTGGCCGGGCTCACCCAGGGCTTCATAGCTTCATCCAGATGCGGCGGTTAATATTTGAACATTGCTTAAGCTATTCTGCCTTTAAATATCTTTCAAAGTTAAAGCTGAGGATTTTAAGCGCACCTGAAATTCTCGAATTTTGTATTTATGAGTAAACATTTACTAGAATATATTGAGAAAAGCAGTTTTTACTTTTTTCGGGGTTGCAAAGCTACGATTACTAATATTTAAATGGACGCTACCTACAATTTTCTTTATATAAATAATATCAAAGAGCCTACGCAAAAACCAACAATAAAATGTGAAAAATCACAAATTAAAAATATAAAAATTAATTCGGCTTATAAACCAGCCTACCTTAGAAACATAACTATCCTCAAATTATGTCGGTTGTAGCATTTTTCAAAGAAATCAGTGTGTTTTAATGGTGAGTGTTATCGAGACGGTCTGTTGAAATATAAATAGTGGGATAAAAATAAGATTTTTTAAAAAAAATATTAGGAGATAAATCCGAATTTCTTCAAAATAATGGAAGAAAATCCTAATTTCTTCAAAATAATGGGAGAAAAATCCGAATTTCTTCAAAATAATGGGAGAAAAACTAAGAATACTCTTCAAAATAAAATCATTTTCAATAGTACTTAGATAAGTTTAAGATAACTATATTTTACTTCAATCTATTAAAATACTATTTACTTTTGAATTTATTAAGTCTTAAGTCTGATTTCTAAGCTAGCTATTTTTTTCACGATTTGTCCATTGAGTTCGAATGTTGAAAACCAGCTTAAAAACATCTTCCTGCAGAAACAAAAAATTAAGATAATCACCAACCACAACCACGAGTTTTTCCTATTTAGGCCAGTGTTTTCCTGCCTCAACATTGTATCTGGGTGGAAATCTCGTGATGTTTTATTTGGAATTTGCATAATACTCACATCCCCAATTTTAATATCACGTGAATTTTCCAACCAAATTACTGAGTTTATAATAACCGTTAAAAGGGAGTGGCAAACTTATGTTAAGCCTTTGTCATTTTTATCGCATTTCATAACGGTTAATAAAACACATCTTATAAAACTGATTAATATTTCCTTTTTAAGACCCCTTGTTGATTAACCCCTATCAAATATGCCGATTTACCCGCCAAAATTTCATATTCATGTTAATAAACCTTTTATAATTCAGAGTCTATGCGTTTACATTACCTAAACAAAACAAATTCCCGCCAAAAAATGCTTATTACTCGTTATATAGATCACACGGCGCATTCCAAGAGTCTCCCCGATAAACATCTGCTCGTAATCAATCAAAACCTGTCACCGCCTTTCTACTTCCGGATTCAGACATCTAATTTTATGAGTAAAGACGTGGGTATGCGAATCGCCGCGAGAAACAGTCTCTCTAAGAAATACCGCGTTAGTTTGAGGAAAAGTCCCGGGTCGGGACGAATCTAACCCTAAATCCGCTTCAGGAACCGAGTTATTATGGGGTAGAAGTTGTCAAAAAGATCTCCTTTTTCTAGAAGGAAGAAGGTTATTAACGCTTGAACCCTCGTGAAATTCCGACGTAATATTATTCAAGCCGAGAAAAGTATCTACTTTCGGATTTAAAATTTTATTTTCCTCCTTATTAAAATAGTTAGCGCCGTCGACGCCAGATGGCGATAGCGCTCCTATATTTGGCGAGGCAAGGAGCGAGTCCCTCCTCTCCTCCTCGCGCGCTGAGGATTCCGGTGAACCGCTTGATATAGCTAAGCCACGTGTCGCGGGGCTGTCAGCTGGGAGTTTTGACGTTTCGTTTAAAGGGAATTCCGCTAGCCAATTTTCTTCTTCAGACGGTAAAAATAAGTCGTCATTAAGCGAGTCTAAATTGTTTTCCGGGGCTCCCGTTTCATCATTGTTTTTAAAAATATTCGTTCCTTCAAGCTCAACCCCTATTGTTTCCCTAATAATATCCGCTAGTAGGGAAGTCTTTGAGGGCTTAAGGTCCCGCCTTGAAGGAGATTTATCGGCTGCGCTAGGGATAATATTTTCGAGGTCTACCGAATGTCCACTGGTTTCGGCTTTGCCGTTAATTAGTAATGCTTTTTCAAGCTGAGAAAATTGCGAGAATAGACTGGAGTGCCCCCATTCTGGGCTTTTTTCCGGGGAAAGTTGAGTAATTTCTAGAGGGGGCGTCGTGGGACTAGACCTGATTAGTAAAGTTTTTTCATACTGTGAATATTCCGGGGGGAGTGAAAAGTCATCAGTAAATATTTCGGAATTCGTAATCTCTTTTTCGGGGTTATTTAATTCGGGTGATTTTTCCGAAGGGTTAAAACATTTTATCTCGTCACTCGAAGCGGAAGAGCTGTCGTTATCTGATATCTTTTCAACCGGGGACATCCATAAATTATTTGAGAAGGGGAAATCGGCGTCTAGCGAAATGTCATCAACGGGGGTGGGGTTAACCGTTAATTCGCGTACTTGAGTGACCGCTGAATCGTTTGATTGGCTAGACCAATTGTAATCGAAGTCGTCATATTCCCCGAATTCGTTTAATACGTCGCGTTGTTTCTCGCATTCAGCTAAGAAGGTCGGGGTTTTAATCTCAGATGGGACATTATCGATTAGCAATTCCAATTGTCTTAAATTATTACAATTTCGCGGGGCTAGAGGTATAAGTTTAAGGTAGTCAATAAGTTCAATAAAAACGCGTACCAATTCCCAATCTTTCAAACATTTAGGTAATTCACGCGGTAATTCGTCAGGGCAAAGGGTTAACGAAGTCAAATAGAAAAAAAACCGGTATAAGAAATCAAGGCTTACCGGGCGTATATCCGATTTAAAATCACGTAGTGCGTTAAGAAAATTTAGTTCCATATTTTTCGGTTAAAAAAATTCGAATGGGACTTTTTAATCGGGTCCCGGGTCTATTATGGTCTCGCTTTTAAGGCCCCCCTACCCATCGGGGGATGGTATTCCAGACATGTAGGGGGGTGGAAAAATGAATCGTGTCTATCCGAGGCGTAATATTTTTCAGGTATAATATTTCCCACGGTTTTTTGAAAAACAAGGCCATTACTCACAATTTGAACCGCTCGTATTATCCCCCCTAAATTCATCGACAGCTTTTCTGATTCGTAAAATCTCGCTTTTGAAATAATAATCGTAACATTGTAAAAAAGTAACATTCCTGTCTTTTGTATTTTTTCCCCGTCCGCTATAAAAATTCCTCCTTTTATTGAAAGTTAACCTTAAGTCGTAAACTCCCCGGTTGTATTCAATAACTTGGAGGCGATTTTATTTGGTGAGGAAAACTGTCTAGATTTCGTGACAATCTCTAGCGGTAAATTACGTGTGGGTCCAATGAAACTCCTTAGAGGGTTACCCCCTAGAGGTCATCCGGGTTTCGACCCCGCCCCTTAAAATGACCGGTATATCTAGCCTCGCGAATTTACCGATAGCCAGAACAAGTCCAGGAAAAAAATATGGCCTCCGGGAATTCCCGAAAACGCTGGTAAGTTTTTCAAATTTTATTTCACTTGGTTATTTTAATTCTAACTTTTTAAATTTTATCTAGCCGTACACCCTCTTCATCATCATCCTCCGATTCCTCCTCTATGGAAGAGCTGGAGGCTCTTACCTCTATTTCGTGAGTTTTTTGATATTTTATATATTTTCGTTATTGTAATTTATATTTTTTTACCTAGTTATTCCCCTGCAAGCCCCGTTCCGGGCTTTTCTCATTGGAACGATAACATTTTCCTTCCTTCGTCACCTGATGTGGTGATAATTTCTCCCGAGTAGGTTTTTTAAAAAATCTTTAACCCCTTTTTTAAAAAAATATCCTAAATCATTTTGTTTTTCTAAAGCCCGCTTTCATCACCTTCATCTCCTTCACCACCCCCGATGGCTCTTTCACCACCGGCACTCCTTGTTCTCCCCGCCGTTATTCCGGGCGACCATCGCTATGTCGCATCTTTAATCTCTCTGGCCGCCGTGTTACGTGGTGCCTTTAACGCGACCCGTAACATGGGCGACTCTCTTCGCCTTTTTTCAGTTGATCACCATGATTCGCCTTCACTTCAAGCCACCGCCCTGGACTTTCAGGTGGTTGTCGATCATGCCTGGGCGGCCCACAACGCCGCGATTGCCCACATCACCTCGGTGGTAACGGGCGATTTCGCGGAAACAGCCTTCGCGGCTGATTTGGGGTAATTGATATTAATTTTCAGATATAAATTAAGGGTTCTAACATTTTTTTCGAAATCAGTTTAATCGCGCCGCCGCCCATCCCTAATTTTCTGATCGACCCCGAAGTCGCCGTTCCTTCTCCCCCAATTATACCTTCGTAAGTTCGTTTTTTTAGAAAAAGTATATTTTTTTTTAAACTAAATGTTTTTTTTACAGCTCTGACCTCCTCAATTCACCGCCTGTTTCGCCTCCCTGGATTTAAAAACTTTATTATATATTTCCTTGTATATTTTTATATTTTTATCAATAAAAAATGTTTTTTCGAAAATCGTCTTTAAATAATTCCCAGTAAGCTTATTTTTTGTCATCTATTTTCACCATTTTACTCCTTTCTATGGAAAAAAAGTCGGGTATTGTCCCCTCGCCGTTTGGCCCGCGGCAGTTTCTACTTGCAGGTGCAGGTGATTCAACCCCTGCGGGCACCCCCCTTCTCTCGACTTGCTCATTGTCATCTTTTTTGACCGCGAGTGCTAGAATTCTCTGACTTCATTTCTAAAAATGTCATCTCAAGACGAAGAGCTAGGGTCAATGTAAGCTAAAATTTTGCCTATTTTTTATTTTACATTTCTTAAAAAATGATTTTCGTTAGTCCCGAAGAAGACCAATCGCATTCCGCGGAAAATAACATCCCAACTCCCCCCATTCCGCCAGTAGTGTAAGTTGAAATTGGTCAAATTTCTTTTACAATTCTTTAAAAAATATGACGCTTGGAAATTTTACAAAGATTGCTGGCGCGTAGCCTAGCTAATGCCCCCATCGGAGAAGCGTGAGTCGCATTTGGTCTAATTTTTCTACATTTCTTAAAAAATATTATTTTCATTAGTCCAAGACCACCCCCGCGAATTCCGGGGTACGGGCGGGGAATCTTTCAACATCCTCGTTGCGTAAGAAGAAATTTAACTAATCTAAATAAAAAAATAATAATATTTCTTTAGCCTACAGCCGCGTTACCCGATGTGGTCCTGGACGCGGTACCACCCCCGCGAATTCCGGGGTACGGGCGTGGCCGTCCCGTCCCGGGGTACGGGCGTTGCCGTCCCGTCATCCCCGACCCGTAAGTTATTATCCTAAAAAATATCGGTTATTTTTTTAAATATATTTTTATCGTTAGCGGCTGTCAACTTCCCATTGGGCGGGGGATCTTTCAACATCGTCGTTGCGTAAGAAGAAATTTAACTAATCTAAATAAAAAATAATAATATTTCTTTAGCCTACCGCGGAGTTACCCAACGTCGTTATAGACGCGGTCCAGGCCATACTAGCCGCGGCGCTGGCCGAGAGGGCACATTAATGTCTTGAGTATGTCTTACTTTTTAATCGCTGCTCCGGAAATTTTATTAAAACCTATTTCTTTTTTCCAGGTAAAATTTAAAAAAAAATCAAATACTCGTTCTTATTCCACCTATAATTTTTTTTTGATACAATCGGTGATGGAAGGGTAAAAAAAGAAGCCCCCTAGTATAGTTAGAAACCCCTTAAAACCTTTAGTACTTAGACTAGCTTCTTTTTTGATATTTCAGCAGTATATTTCGGAATTTACTTAACAAAAAATCTTGTCCGGGCGCGATATATTTTTTCCCCGGGGTGCATGAGTCATCCGAGGGATATTAATACCGGGGGGGCTCCCGGGTTTGCGTCATTTCGTATTCGGGTTTCGAAGCGTTAAGATGTCTTACGATTTGGGTAGCAGAAAACAAGATGCAAACTTTCAGCGGAAAATCAATTTTCGCTGGCGTTTAGGAAAAAATTCGTGTCTATCAATTGGCTTAAAAGGTGAGGACCTGGAAATATTCTTTTTCAACGACGTTACTTTCCAATCCTCGATATGCCTCCCGCCTGTAGCTTTTAATAAGATGTATCAAAATTGGTATCTCATTGAATCACATACTAGAGAAGTTGAGAAAAATAAATTTAGTCTCGAGCTTGCCAAAATTGGGGGTCGTACTTTTGAACTTCTAGCTAGTAAAGGAAACGTTACTCTTTTGGCTTATAAAAGTTTCGGGAAAAAAGAGGAATTCCAACTTAGGGAAGCGGGTATCCTAGCTTTAAATTTATGTATCCACGCCGTCGACAAACATTTGACTGAAATTGAGAAGGAGAGGCCCTGTATTGAAGCGATGTTCGAAGTTCCCAAACTTCACGTTCAACGCGTTGCCGGTTACCCTGACAGCGAAGATTTTGAAGAGATCCATTTCGGCCAAGGAGATTCGGATATATTTCCAGACGTAATGCGTAAATTTGGTTGTTATTCAAGTCCATTTACCATTATAAGCGATTATACTAATCTAATTGAGAGGCGTAACCTGACATTTGCTCTTCAAGCGTATAACTTGTTCTTCTTGTGTTTTACTCAGTTACCTAGTCTGGTGTATTATCAAAATTAAAAATAAAAAATGAAAAAAATATATGTCTTGTTATTCAACTAATATTAGGCAATTGAACGGGGGTCGTGAAAGAGACTTATTCCTACGAAAAAAGAGCGAGCAACATTCTTGACTTGCTATTGTCGGAAAAAAAGAGGGGGACCCCTGGCGCGTAGAAGTCGGCTTGCTATTGTCGGAAAAAAAGAGGGGGACCCCTGGCGCGTAGAAGTCAGCGGCTTGAACGGTCATTGTAAGTATCCATAAAAGGACGGGTGGTGAACGAGGCTCTGTAAAAACGCCGGAGGCAAAAAAAAGGCGAGGTTAAGTACAGTGGCTCTATAAAAATCGCTCCATAATTTTGGTATCTATAAAAAATGGTATTATGGATAAAGGACCTTATCTATAATTCTGGTTATCTATAAAATCGCTCTATAATCTTGCTTATCCTTGGCCAGGCCTATTTCTCTTACTCGTTCTTGCCAATGACTTTAGCAAAATTTCACAAAACCTTTGGTTTAGGGGCCTCATCGACAAAAGGGCGGTTCCCCCATCTATTGTTCAACTGTGTCGAAAACAATTTAAACCCCGCGAAACCCGAACAGACCAACTATACTACCGCCAAGGGTGACCCCTTCCCGCCCTTGGAAGCGTAGTGTTAATCAACTCGGTTTAAACGAGCGAAAAGATTTGATGCAATGGCATGCAGACTGTATCGCTAGTGGGCGTGGATTTGACTTTGTAAAAGACGCTATAGAATACTGCAAGAGCGATTGCAACATCCTTAGGCTCGGCTGTAGCGTTTTCCGGAAAGAGTTTATAGAAATCTGTAACGCAGACCCCTTTAGGATCGCCATTACTCTACCCGGGGCCTGTAATTACGTTTTTAGGAAAAATTCTAAAACCAGA
Source organism: Leiobunum rupestre (assembly GCF_980474605.1). Classification (NCBI taxonomy): domain Eukaryota; kingdom Metazoa; phylum Arthropoda; class Arachnida; order Opiliones; family Sclerosomatidae; genus Leiobunum; species Leiobunum rupestre. The sequence continues at coordinate 52,939,014 of NC_143385.1, read as the reverse complement.
GACAATAGGCTATAGACTAACCGATCGACAGTCGGTTAAAGGATATAAATGGTTAACGTGGGAGGAGAAGAGACGTGGGTTGTCCAACGTGTATGAAAATAGGTCGTGATGCCCCGATATACACTGACCCTAATGTGACGTATAATCACCGTTATCTACAGACGCTCAAGTCCGTCGAAATTCTAAGAAAAATGAACAAAACAGTGACGGAGATGTGGGAATGCCAGTTTTCTGGACGTTATGAAGAAAATCGTTTCACCCCTCAGTCCGCGGGACGCGTTTTACGGTGGTCGGACTAACACTACGCGTCTATACCTGAAAATTACCGGGCTTGTCGTATATTTTTCGGAGACTTTATTTCCCTTTATCCGTCGGTGAATCTATACGCTAAAGTCGCAGTTGCGCACCCGAAAGTATTGATTGACCCGGAAGATTTACAATCTCTAGATTCTTTAGACGGTTTGGTTAAATGTCGAGTTCTGCCGCCCCCTAAACTGTTCCGCCCTGTTCTCCCTATGCACGTAAATGGTAAGCTAGTGTTTTCGCTCTGCCAACGATGTATCGTAGAAATAAATCAGGAGACTTGTCACCACGACGACCCCGATCAAGCTTTTACCGGTACTTTCGTTTCGGACGAATGAAAACTCGCCGTCAAAATGGGGTACAAAGTTTTGGAGATACGAAGCGTGGCATTACGAGACTACGACTTGTTACGACGTAAGGACGGGCGAGGGGGACTATTCGCGGCCTACATCAAAACGATGCATAAAATTAAAGCGGAAGCTAGTGGTTTTCCGCCACCCGTTGTTACGTTTAAGAGGAATTGTTTTCGAAGAAGCGCGACCGCGATCACTACACGGCAGCGTATAGAGGGTGTGCGTGTCAATGCTGCAATTTCAAGTTAAAGGCACCCAAATTTATATCAGTTTTCCTTCACAACTTAATCAGGTAATATAAATGTGTATTAATTATAATTAAAGACAACTTTATTTACAATTTGAAAATTCTACAGATACGACTCCCATCTTATTATGCAACAAATTGTTAAAATTAAAATATTGTTTGCATCGCAACCAATAGTGAAACCTACATTTCCTTTACGCTTGGGAAGTTGCGTTTTGTTGACAGCATCCGATTCTTGCCTGCTTCACTTGAAACGTTCGTTGGAAATTTAGCAAAAGGTGGACCTGTGAGGTTTTCCCTTATTGAACTCGGTTTTCCAACCGGAAAAAGTTAAATTTCTTCTCCGGAAAGGGGTCTATCCGTATTCGTACACGGATAAAGAAGATCGATTCAAAGAAACTTGTCTCCCACCCATCGATTGATTTCACAACGATCTAACTGATGAGCCTTTAAGTGAAGCAGATTACCAACACGCGCAAAACGTTTGGAGAACATTCAAAGTTGTGGATATGGTTATGCTTTTATTGTAATAATTTATTATTTCAATATCTAATTGTTTTGGTTTTAAAGGAGGGTATCACGACCTCATAATGTTTTGTCTGACACTTTACTTCTGGTAGACGTCTTTAAAAATTTCCGTCAGATGTGCATGAATTCCTATAGTCTAGACCCCGCACATTCGTACACAGGCCCGGGTTTTGCGTGGCAAGCGGCCCTTTTTATGACGAAAATGTGCTTGGACTTATTTCTAGATGAGGACATGCATTTGTTTATGGAAAAGGGTATTCGAGGTGGCGTAGCCATGATAAGCCATCGCTTCGCGCAGACGAACAAGTATCTGGATACATATGATCCGTCCAAGCTTGAGAGTTATATTTTCTATCTCGGTAAGAATAATCAAATGTTTTATAATTAATTTAATTATACAAAAAATTATTATAATACATATAAAAAAATTATTTTAAAAATTTTATTAAAAAATATAAATTATAAAAAATTTAATTTTAATAATTCAAATGGATTGATCCGTCTTCAGACAGTGAACGGGAAATTCTAAGATGTCCGGACAATTCTCCGGAAGGTTTTATTGTCCAAGTAGACCTAGAATATCCCAGCGCATTACACGATGTCCGTAATTGCTACCCACTGGCACCAGAATCGATGACAATTAAACCAGAAAATTTGTCCATGTACTCTAAGGAACAAATGACGTCACTACAAATTTCAATCAAAGAAAGCCTACCGAAACTGGTTCCTAATATTTTCAATAAAGAACATTATCGAAACCATAATACTACGTGGAAAAGAAGCTCAAAATATCCCAAAATTCATCTGGAGCCTGTAGTTCCTTTACCACGTTCGTTAAAATTTCTGTCTCTCCGAGTAGTAAGAAATTTAAAAAACGAAATATTTGTACAAAATTAGAAGAGTATTGTTTAGTATTTCTAGAATCTAAAATTTTAATCGAACCATATGGTTCAATTGTGTTTAAATGCCCTTTTTTAGATATTTGTTTAAATTGAACCCCTCACTATTTATTGCGCCTTATGCTTCACGAATTGAATACCACGTTCGTTAAAATTTCTGTCTCTCCGAGTAGTAAGAAATTTCAATCTTTTTAAAAAACAATATATTTGTACAAGTTTAGAAGAGTATTGTCTATATAATAAACCTTTCAAAGAGTTTAACCACTTGTTCATTGATCCACGCGACGCTTACAATACCTAATCAGGGTCTTCGACACTTTCTCGCCAGTGGGGACTTAAGCTGAAAAAGCTCAGCCCTTCGGGTCGGAACGTTAAAGACCGAGAACAGGGCAAATTTTTACCCCTGCCCTCGATGTTTTGACGAGTGACAGCTTAACTGACATCTATGACAAATTGATTTGCAACTCTGACAGCTTGAGTGACCGCTTGGACAGTTCTAGATATTGTACAACAGTCTGAGCCGTCGGTCAAGCTGTCCAAGCTGTCACTCTTCAAAGTTCAGATATATGGGGTTCAAAATTCATGCACGAGAAAATGGAATCTCTGTTCTCGGCCTTTAAGGTGGATAGGTCACCGGCTGAAAAAGCCAGCCCTGACACGTTAACCCGCTACATTTGTATGGTATTGCCTTTAAAGTGTGAATAAACGTATTTGGATTTCAAACTCAAGAGTAGTAAGAAATTATAATCTTTTTAAAAAACATAATACTTGTACAAGACTAGAGGAGTATTGTCAATATAACGTCTTTCTCGAGTCTAAAATGTTAGTCGAACCATATAACTCGATTATGTTTCAGTGCCGTTTTTTAGGCATCCCTTTAATTTAAATCCATATTTATGTGGTCAGCCGGGAATTGTGTACCATGGACTATAGTTCCACACTAGAGAGATACTGTACGGATGGTTCTGCTACGAGATCCTCTGAATGTTTGGAAACTATAGGAAACTTTTTCTTAATGCAAACCAGATTTCGTGATGGAAACAAACTAAAAATTTTCAGTGGGACCTTCATCTTATAAACCAACTTCAACACGTTGGTTATCTTCAAAATAAAAACCGTTCGGTTATTAAGAACATCTACACTTCAACCGCATAAAACCAAAGAATTGTTGAGGTAAATACTTCAAAAGTTATTTATTTCAATAGATTTATCAATTATTCTAAATTTAAGCCCGAATTTCCAACCTGATACCTCACTTGTTTGTAAGGAAAAAATGGTATACGGATTGAGGTAATTATAATCTTATAATATTACTCATTTTATATTTTAGAGCTCTTTTTTTAATTCATAATTTTTATTTATTGTAGTTTCTTTTCTAATTTTTTTTATTATAATAATAATAGCTGATTTTTCTTTATTTTTGCCCAAACAAGTTAAGAGTTGTTTAAGTTATCTTTACTATTAAAATCCAACCATCTAGTTATCCATTTTGTATAATACTATGACTTTTTATTACCAAAGTAAAAACCGATATTATAATATAACATCCTATCTTCAAAAGTAAATAAAAGTTATATATTACCTTGTCGCTAATTCTTAGTACGGATATCACGGGATCGGACTCGACCCTTATATCTCCCTTTTACATTCTTTGATTGCAATGACAATAGCCAAATACTCAGTCACTGTTTAATTTTATTCCTATTATTTATTTAATTTATATTAACATATAAACTAATATATTTATAAGTATTACATTAAATAAAATTTATGGCTACATTCCTCCATGCTTCCTTGGTTTAAATCTAATAGTTGACTGAGCTGAGCTGAGCGATTTTTATTTTTATTTGTATAGTTAGCCGCGCGTAGACGCCGTAGGCGGAGCCACTTTTTTTCCGTATCACCGATAACGAAGCGCCGGAGCTCGAAACTGGCCTCAACCTCGTAGATCCAGCATTTTGTCTAGAGGTATAAGTATAGTTATTATATGCATGGTCTGCACTATACTCTCAACTGAAGCGCCATCTATTAATATTTTTTTCCTATGAAAATATAAAATATAGATGGCGCATCGTCTTGTTACTGGTAAAGTAAAAAACGTGCGTTTTATACTCTTCCGAAGGTACATTTAGAAATTATCTAGGGGTAACACTGCCTCTTTCTTTGGGCCCTTAATGGGTCAGAGTGTGCAATAACTGGTGGCTTTAGCGGGGAGTCGGGGTCCGGCTCTTGTTACCCATAAGGGCGGTGGCGCCCTGGGAGATGTTAGCTCTGGTCAAATGTTCCTATCTCCACCTCCGACTTCGGTCATGTAGGGGCTTAGGCTAACGGATAGGGTCCGTGCAAACTGGCCGCCTCGGCGGATTGGGTAGCCTGCTGTGGGGCGGCGGTCCTGTTTCCGGCCTTTTCGAGTCACACCGGGATCTCCGGTGCCAGCTGTGCCGGGTTACTTGGGCTGCTGTGTGCTCGGCGTTCCCCTTTAGGAGCTCTCTCCAAAGGGCTTGACTCCCTGCCTCCATAGGTGGGGTGTCGGCTGGAGTTGCTACAGCATCCATTCTTAATCCCACTGCTGTGTGCGAAGTGGGGATTGGTCCCCAAATTGCTGCACCTTCTGCTGGGTTGAGTGCCTTGCGTCAAAGGTGCGACCATCAGTAGTAGGGTTCTGCTACCCATGCTGGTTTTGTCACCTGTCCGGGCTAGGTGGACGCTGGCGTAGGGCACTATGATGATCGGCCTCCGGTGGTATGGTCTCTGTTACTAGGTACACCGGGCTATAAATTCTGACACACTGCCTCTTTCTTTGCGTATTGCATTAATTACGAGAGAAGGGTGTGGAATCCGTTGCGGATACGTTAACGAGGAACCAATCGCGAAATGGCAGTTTAGGCCCACGTAAGAGCGAGCGACTCAACCATGGATAGACCAGCGGTATAGTCGTGTTTTAATTCGTAGAAAATACTTCCACTACCGTCGCGAAATACCTGGGCAAAATTAAATAAGAGTCGGTCTTAGAGTTGGGAAACCTTCAAGTGCCCTAATTTAGGCAAGTGTGATTGGAATTATCGAAATTTTAAATTAAAATTTGCTTTGCTTTCTTCAACATTAAGTTTCATATAAAGATACTCCGACTTACTCATATCCAGGCAACGTTGTCACCCGGGGTAATACAGCGATAAATAACCTCTTGTAAGGACAACATAGCCGAAAGCATTCACCTCTAACTTTTAAATGAATTTAAGGTTATAAAAATGCTCCCACAGATAATTATGCCTCGTACTAGAAAGCTTTTTAGAAAAAACAGGTCCCCTAGATCACAATATTTTATCTGCCTACTTCAAAACAATACCTATATTGTTATTCCCAATGAAGTAAGATAAAATTGCATCAATTTTACATTTTAAATGAATTTAACAAGGCATATCGAAATCTAGGTAAAAACTGCGTATAAAAATGCTCCTCAATTAGAACTTCTGGTATTAAGTTTTGAACCAAAAGCGATATTATCGATAAGGCTCTAAAAGATTAACTAATCTTCCCATGATTAAATACTCAATCCACATAACAATCCTTCACGAACAATGCTCGATGCACTCGTACGTCGGTGTTGGTAGACGTTCAAGTGAAACGTGCGAGTGAATTTATCGAAATTTAAATTACGAAACTGTGGCCTATTTTTAGTCAATTATATTTGAAAACACCCAAGATTGGGATTCTTATAATATACTAGTATAGTGATACTAGGGTTTTGGTACTTCCGAAACAACCCAGGGCAAACGGTCGAGAGGGGTATGACAGCGGCTGACGAAATAAACTCTGCATCGGACGATTTGTACCTGGAGTCCCATATAAAACAACATTCGATGCGACCAGCGGTAGAATGGAACGAGTAGATAGATTAACGTTATTTTATTTAGTAACTTTGTCTCAACTCGGCAAATGTCTTCTCTAAATACCGTGACCGTAGCGGTACTACGGTACACTGCAACGTTAGTGTCTATCGATGGCAGGCTAGAAAAATCTGAACTTTCATTTAGGATGTTTGAAGTGATTTTAATGGGTTTATCAATGAAAGTTTTAAACCATCTCTGTGTACTATCCAAACCAAGCATGGGAAACATTCGTAGCTATTTTGATAAGTCTTCTATCAATTTTTTTTCTTCTGGTGTTCAAAAATGGCCCATTATATGACACTATGCGCGATAAATATTTTCAGTAAGATTTGATATCCATCTCAAACACCGCAAAAGAAGAAACCGCATGGTTGATCACGCAAAAGGACACGCAACTGCAGCAAACATGCATTGAACGCAACACAACATTTTGTTTGATATTTTATGCCATTTTTTTTAGAATAAGGTATTAAATAGATTGGCCTCTACTAGCTTTCCAGATTCATCGGAATCACACAGAGTTTTACTTTAAGGAAAAAAGTGTCAATAGAAACATTAACTCAAAGGAATCACTAATAAATCAAATCGGCTGCTATTTTTTTTGTTTGGTTCGTGAACGAGTTAATAATTTAAATTAATTTACATCGTAATTATCTTTAGTATATAATATGATAAATATAAATTCTGGAAGGTATTGTCCAGTTAAAGGCTGTGAAAATTCGGGTTTTAAATTAAGAAATTGGAAAAGCTCGGAATGTTATCTTCATCCTGACTGGCACGGCTTAGTTGTGCAACGGATGTTCAAAGCATATCTCTAAACCCAACTTACCCTAGGCTTAGTGGCTTCTGCCACTAGGACACGCCTGTACACTCCTACGCCTACTTTATTATTGTTATTTTCTTTAGTTTATCGCCACTCCAGAGAGGAGAGCAACATCAAAGGTCAGGGGGGGCCTAGTTTATTTATGCTCAAGTCAGAGTCGGGGAGAGGGCTACTTGACTTTTCACTTTTAGCTATCACAGAAAATTGCCGATCATGAGCGTCCCATAGCATATGCTTCGAGGGTTTTAAACCATGCAGAAAAAATATTTCACTTACGATAAGGAATACTTAGCCATATATTGGGGAATTAATAAGTATAAGCTTTTTTACAGGGGAGGCCTTTCTTGGTCATATCGGACCAAGAAGCCCTTCAGTAGCTGTTTAATCATAAAGAACCAACGAATAGAATAGCTTGTTGGAGGATGTATCTCCAAACCTTAAGGCATAAAACAGGGTCTGAAAATGTAGTGGCTGATCGCCTATCTAGGGATATAACTGACCCTCTCATAGCATTGGGTGATCTGCAAACCAGCTTACTGCCTTTACCTGAAAGTTATTATAAATATAAATATTTAATTGTCTTCGTCAACGTTTTCAATCGTTACATAGAGGTGAAGCCCTTACGAGACATAACCGCTCTTACGCTGTGCCAAGCTCTTCAAGAATTAATCATACGATGGGGAGCTCCAAAGCTATTATTTCCGATAATGGAAGCCAATTTACATCTTATCTCCGGAAAGAGTGCTGCTTATTATTTAACATTCGGACCAAATACACCTCTCCTTATCACCCTCAGTATAACCCTACAGAACGGATAAATAAGGAGATAGGCATACTCTTATCCATGCATGTAGGAAATGACCATTGCTCCTGGGACACCAGATTAGCTAGCCTACAACATGTGCACAATAATAGTCCCCATTATACTACTGGAAGAACGCCTTTCTACTTGAATCACGGACGGGAAGCTCGTAAACCTTGGGAATCCTATCAGGAAACTGTCGAAAGGGTTAATATAGGCGAAGCCACCGTAGAAACATAACGACGGAACTCGAGCATGCCCACGTACTATTTCACGTAATCAGGAGAAGCAGCGCAAATTCTATGATCTACATAGAGGGGATGTTCGTATGGAGAGAAAATCATCCGCTCTCCAGGGCCGAGATCCATCATTCTGCCAAGCTTGTGCCCAAATGGTTGGGTCCTTTGAAGTTAATCCGGCAAATATCCCATGATTTAGTCTATAAGGTAGAAGACTTACGAACTGGATTTCGTAAGCAAATACATATAAGTCAACTGGAGCTGTATCATACCTCTGGGGATATACCCCCTCCTACAAACAGGCGGGACGATTCAATTCCCAGTGACCAAGAAGTGCCTATTCTTCTAGCTCACTTCATAATGACCGTGTCGACCATATGGATTTACCCGTACACGAGGAGGACGAACCATTCCACTCTGATTCCAGTACAACACCTAATGCTTCTCTCTCCTCAGATTTCTCACTCGTTCCTACCTCAGAGACGGGAAACCACTTTCTACAGAAGTTTCCAAAGTTAACGGAGGCCACAATATTGCCGTTTGAACACGGTTTTGTGCGTTAAATAGTCTATCGCAACATTGTCCAGCCTCATGGCCCGGAATTGGACATATATTATCACGCGCCGCCACCTTATCGAAAGAAACTTCGCTCGCGGGTCAATGCTCAAGCCTATCTCAATGAGCATTTTAATCGATTTCCCGACCTAACATTACATTGCTGTTATGTAACATCTTATTATATTTTATTCATAATTTATTTCACTTTCTTATTTACAGACTCCTATTGCCTTTATAAACAAGGCCAACACTACACTGATGCCTTTAGCGGTGCTATTCCAATCATCCTATTGCTTCGTAACCATGGGTGCGTTACTAGGCCAGATGCGGAAATTGCTATTCAGGGGCAGTCTTTAAATCAGTTTTCGCCTATCATTTCGCAAGTATGGCCCCAATTCGACTGGTGAACCCATATAGCACGGTATATACCCAACCTACAAGTAACCATGGGGGAAAAGCCTATGACCTTTTTGCTCTTGTTTTGGCCGATTCACGGCCTTTTATAATTGTTAACCGCATAGCTATAAAGACTAATGGCTTCCTTTACTGCATTTGTGACGAGTGTCTCATCCATGGACGGCTCAGTGGAAACAATCCTCATAATGTACACACCGGAGTGCCAGTAGAGGATGAACTAGATTTAGTGACTGGTGCGCTATCCCAGGACTATCCTGCTGATTTTTTTCACACTAAGAAAAGAAAAGTGATTGCCCCTGCCTAGTACCTTACAGTTTTCATCGTTTTGCGCGGGAAGAAGCTGATAGACTAAAATCAGAGGAAAAAAGAGCTGTGGTAATTATCAAGTTTAGTGTACACTTTAGTATAATAAGATATCTACCTAATTAATTTGTACTTATATTTTGTCCCTGCATTTTGTGGAAGGACGGCCAACATTTTGGACACAGTTATAAAATTTCACCTGGAAGACGAATTTTGAAAAGAAAGGGATGTACGCCTCTAAATTCATTGGAAATTGAAGCTAAACTTTGCGACATAGAAACTAGCCGGAATTCAGACCGAGATCGTACATATAGTATAAAAAAACAAAGGACTACGCGTAAATTCAAGGTCAGGTGAAGGAAAAAGTTTTCATTAAAATAATGTAACACAGTAGACATTGAAACCAGTTTTTTTTTTATCAAGCACAGAAATTGGAACTACTTTAAACTCAAGTAGCTATGTGGGGACTAGCGTTCAAGAGATGAACACTGAAAATAGTGAAATTAAAGAAAATTTACATAACAATTCAACGGAAGCCATAGCTGTATGCGAATGTAAAAAACAGGTAAGTACGTAACCATTGGTACACAATGGGAAGATCCAACTTTGTTCGATCACATGTATTTGAAATTGAGCCAAGTAACCATAAAATACGTAAATGCACTCAAGAGTACCCAGATTGATATGCACGATGCCGAAAGTCGCCTCACTAACAAGGATTGCAAATTTTTCACTGGGCTAGATTTGATTCTTTTACTTTGTTAGCTAGTGTTTTAACTAACCTAACTTAAAACCACCCTGTGCTATGAACAACACTGACCAAATCATTCTCGTGTTGATGAAACTGAGGCTCAACATGCTAATTCAGCATTTGGGTAGAAGATTCTATATTTCTGGGTCATTGGCTGGAAGAATTTTTAAATTTTGGATAAATGTTATGTATGAGAACCTTGTTCGTTACCAAGGGAGACTATTAAAAGTACTCTCCCTGCTGCATTTAAAACTAACTACCCGAGGACAACTTGCATCATAGATTGCACAGAAGTATTCGTGTGAAGGCCCAGAAATCTCCGAGCTCGATCTTTAACGTACAGCACTTATTTAGGCCACAACACATTGAAATTTAGTACCATCATCGCACTTTCAGGTTATATTACGCATCTCTCTCGATGCTATGGGAGTCGTGCAAGCGATAACTTCATTACGAAAGATTCAGGTGTGCTTAATCTACTTAGGCCTCAGTAACTAATTATTCTATTTTTGGGAAGATATAGGTTTGCAGATGTAATTTACCTCTAGCTACTGAGTCAACCAAGTATGGCAACATGTGGTTTGTGTAAACTCGGCGCATTTTTTAAAAATTTCCCAACATAAATGCTTTATTGTAGGGGACGATCACTCTCGCATTTACTGTCATTGTGTTAACAAAAAAATTGCATATGGTTTTTTTCGTACAATATAGCTGAATTTCGACTTGAAGATCATAGCCTTTTTTGCCAGTTGGAAGTATAATATATTCGCCGTTTACATTTTTCCTCATATCGTATTAATTTTCCTAATTCATTAAACATAGGGTATTTAATTTCAATTAATTAGTCAGTTCCGATATAACCATCAGGGCTAGCAGGCAGCCATGGGTCATCCTTAGAAAATACTGTTCCTGCAAGACCAACTTGAACTCCATATATATCTTGATCAATATTTCTAGCAAGAGGTTCAGACCCATACCTCGTCGCTTTATTTCCTTGAAATTTAGAAAAAACATGAAATTTTCAAGTGAAGTGTTAAGTTTACGAATATTTTAGGCAGTGGATGCTGTAAATCGCACTACACGAGTCTTTCTATAATACCAAGAATGTATTGAAGTTACTAAGAATATTTGAGCATAGCATTAACCCCTGGTACTATCCTCGCAGCTTTTGTGGATAAAGTTCGTCTGCATTTAAGGCGCATTCAAGGTTATACCATATAGCAAACTTGAATGGGAAAGCAGACGAATTTAAGCTCCAAAAGCTGCGACGATGGGAATCAGAATCATGTTGTCCAATATTCTTAGTAACTTCAATACATTCTTGATAATACACTATAGCTCTGAGAGACGGTTTCTTTATCTAGTATATTACTCTTTCTTTACCCATTTCAATGAATTTCTTGAACTAACCTTAACAAGGTTCACATTCGAGTGAGTTGAAAGTTATAGGTTTATCACAATTGACAGAATGATTTCCATGCTGGATCACATCGACTAGATTTATTTAAAAAAATTGCTATTTTCACTTAAGAAAAGAACCCTAGTGGGTCGTGGGGGTGATGGTGGTAATATCTTTGCGGTTAGTGTGTCACTGATGATAAATCCTGGCGCCGATACTAATGGTGCTAAAATCGAATTTCTAAATTTCAAGTGGAAGCTTTCACGTGATTCAAAATAAACTGGTATCTTAATAGGTGGAACTGTATCTTTGATGTAATTTTTGTCACCGAAGAAAGGAATTTCGACAAACGTTTCTGGCTCAATTTTCCTTTTATTTTGTATCTCTCTAGAAGCCATGGAAAGTCCAGCGGCATTGGTGAATTTCGAGTTCTTATCCTGCCCAAGAACAGTCGGTTATAAAAGAAGTATGTGGTTAATACTGCTTCCTCAACGCATTGCACATATTAAGAGGGATGGGTCTGGAATCAGTTGTGGATACGTCCAACTGAAAGGAATCGCCAAACGACGCTTTCAGTTCACCCAAAAGTAAGGGACTGTTCCATTGACAGGCCAGCGGGGCAGTCGTGTTTTAACTGGTAGTTACGAATGGAGTGGTCGTGTAAGAAAGCATTGTCGCTTCCATCCCTGACACCCACGTAGTCAAACTTGAAATGATCGTACCCAGCAGCAGAACTGATGGATTACTAAAAACCTACAGCGGACCATTACCGGACTTCAGCAAGAAAAATACCAATTCGAGGGCAGAATCACTTAAACGTCGATCTTCGAGTTTGGAGACCATCAAGTGCCCTAGTTATACCAAGTGTGAGCGGAGTGAGCTAATTTTTAACCAACAATTTGCTTTGCCTTATTTAACATTAAGTTTCATATAAGGATATTCTGACTTACTCTTACGCAGGCAACGTTGTCACCAGAGATAATATCGCGACCAATAACCTCTTGTCGCTAAAAAATAACCGAAAGCGTAAACAGTTACGAAGACTACGCAGACGACGCTTAATAATGGACCGTATTTAACATTTTCAAAGTAACATAATTAAATATTTGCGGCTTTTGTGTGGAGAAACTAAAGGAAAAAATGCGAAAGGTTAAAAGTTGAATAGAAAACAGAACATTATATTTCCGAAAAGAAAAGAAAACTAGAACCTCTTTGAGACAGGGTCCTATTTCGACCCTTTCTAAAATCTAGGACATAAGAAAATAGTCAGACGGTATGCGACGTCACTTTAACCATTTTAACTGGCTGTTAAACGAGATTTAAATAAATCAACACAATGTCATTTGAAAACAGGGAAGCCACTAGGGAATCTTAAAATGTTATTCAAGCCGATAATTTTATTTTTAGCCTAGGTTTGTCATATACATTTTTATCGAGAATTGTATTTACTCGCAGTTAAGCCTACACCTTAATTAAACTGAGTGAGTAGCAGTAAACCTAACAGCAAGAGTACGAAGAATAAAAGCTGCCGAAAACCTACAGCGCCGACGCAAATAACGAAATTAAATAAGCGGATATCAGTCGCTAATCTTGAGCTTAAAAAATCAGGTAGCTCCTCCCCATCCGCACCTCGTGGCAGAAGATTCGGAATTCTTCTAGGTTGCTTGGGAAACTAGTCAAATTCGAAGGCCTGTGTGTAATAACTAGTTTTAGTCCAGCTAGCAGAAACATTAATGGGACGTTAGGAGTTTCATTTAAACCAAGGAATACCTCTGCGTGTGGTGCCATACCAGAGTGAATGTGAAAAATCATATCACCTCGGGCTGGAATCGAACCTACGACCTTTGGGTTACCGTCCCGACGCCACTACCATTGGACTACCGAGGCCATGAATAATCAGGCCTCAGACACCCAATTTATGAATGACTCGATCTGGTTCACAATATTGACGGGATACATTTAACCCGTTGCTGACGGTGCCGTAGCATTTTACGTCAACCAATTTATAACAGGTCCTTGATAGCCTGTAGTCATAAATTATTATGACTACAGGCTATCAATGACCTGTTATAAATTAGTATTATCGATTCCTGCCCGAGGTAATGATTTTTCTCATTCACTCTGGTATGGCACCACACGCAGAGGTATTCCTTGGTTTAAAATGAAACTCCTAATTAAAACAATTCCTGCGTAATATCCAAAAATAAATTATCATTAATGGGACGTGTTAGTTCTCGTTTTAACTAATTTACCAGGACGTACTACTGAAATTTATTGTCATCTGGAGGAAACCGTCGTGCGCAGAAATTTTGTTCCTCGTCAGAGAAATTTGTTAAGATGCAAAATTGCATGTTTGGGAATTATGGCAGACTAATATTAAAAATGCATAAGGACTTTCTCAACTTATTTTGGTCGCATTCAACTTCGAAAAATGAAACACAAGGAAAAAAAGCGCAAATACAATGCAACATTTCAATAACGCTGAAGAAATAATTAGGGAAACGTTTTTAGAAAACTTGGAACAACGACGAAACTAAGAAAGCTGCAACGTCAATTTACTCAATAGCCAAGAAAGACCCTTCGGAGAATCACAACGACGCTTTAAGAGTTGGCTCTCGACCGAAATATAAGTGGTCACAACAAGATGGCGAAACACTTAAAAAGGTGAATGTAACCAAAATAAGTTCTTGATATGTTGGACTCTGGAGGCCCTTCTCTTAACCCAAAATAAAATACCCTACTCCCTTCCCATCTCTGAACAAAAAAAAAACACATAACCCACTAACACCCCCTCCCCCCTACCTCTAATTAAGACAGCAGTCTTTACCAAGAAGTGAAACATGACACAATAACGCCCACTAAACATTTCTTAATAAAGTTGAAATTGTTCATTGCATTAATATTTGTATTCGATTAATTTAGTTTAGTTTAAAACTTATTACAATCATTTTGTCTCTTCGCTTGTTCACGTACACTAAACTGATGTCCAAAGACTCTTTGTCTATTACCTAATATAAGATTCAAAATTTCTTTACGTTAAAAGTTAAAATCGTATATAGATCATCTATATTAACGAAAAATGAGGCAAATATTCTTAAATTAATAAACTTAATTCAATCACGTTATATCTTTGAGAATCTTGTTTGATAGGCGTGGATTCACCGTACTAGCAGCTGCTTTCCAAAGCTCGTCAGATATCCAACGGTAAGGCTTACTGGTGAGGCGCTGTTAATAGTTGATTTACTTACAAGTAAAATATATTTCGACTCTCTGTGAGCGCATTAAGGTTTCTTTAAACCTCTAGGAGGTAGAAATCCGCTCTTCTCACAGATAAATAATGCAATTTGTTGAATTTAAAACATAAATGTTTTAAAACTTGAGCGAAGACTGTAACAGCTTAGCATCTTAAAGCCGACAATCCGTAATGGATCTAAAATGGCGTTCGGGCCCAGGGGTGACGCCGTCTTCTTGATACGTGGTTGCCAGATAAGTTGAAATTCAAATTGCCCTCTTTCTTTATTAATAACATTACGGTGCTTCAACCTTGGAATTTAAGTATAGAATTGCATATATATATTCTATATATATACCACTCTCCCCCTATTCGGCTTTCCGTTGCTATGCAACTCATTTTGAAATATTTCATATTTAGGCTTAGTTTCTCTTTTCGGTGTTATAGTCGCAAGCGAGATTTTCCGCATGGTACTGACGAGTTCCAAATAGGACGAAACCGGTCTACCGTTGGAATTTCTGTCTATTTAATTGAATTTAATTTAGTTTTTAACTCGAAGATCTTTTTGTTTGCTAGAAGACCTATCGGTACGAGCTATTAGTAAGTTTTTAAATTTCTTCAAATTTGTTTAGGGTTTAGCTTTATTATCCCTTTTCATAATGGACTATTCTACTTATTCGCTAATTTCATCATCCTTTTAACTTAACTAGTATGGTCCAAGGCTGACACCATGAGTTCGTATTTCGTAAAATGCGAAAAGGTAAAAGTCCATCAAAAATGAGGCCACAAAGCTAAAACCTAGATGAATTTGGGAAAATAAAAAAAACGTTAAACGATATTCGGACCAATAGGCCTTCGAGCACCGCAGACTGGTTTCGCGCTGTTTGGGGCTCATCAATATAAGATATCTGGCGTGCCATTAAAAAACTACTAACTGTTAGTAGTTTTTTAATCCCACGCCAGATGTTAGAAACTAACAAACCGAATTAAAAATCTAAGCCTAACATTTAAAAAAAATTTAAAGACGGAAAACTTCAAAAGGGATGGTAGTGGGAAATAAAATAGTTATCGTTATAGAAGTTAATACGAACCTCCGATGGATTTGCTATTTTAAACTCTTATTCTTAGTTATCCAAAACATTTTTGGTTGCCATGGCAAAACGAAAGCCCATTTTAAATTTTCCCTTGGGCGGGTTTCATGGTTTACTAGCCCTCTGAGTTTGAACAAAATCTGAGATACACCTCGGGTAGTCTGATTTTTAGTTTATTATCAGTGAGTAATATGTTAAACAAATTAAAATATTTAATTAATTAATTAATAACGCCAATGAGGAAGATATTTGCAGTAATTAAGCTGTTAATGGTGCTATAAGGTGAAAAGATTCAACGGGCATGCATCGCGTGCCGTTATTAAACAGAAGCGTGAAGGCCCCCTAGTGCTGTAAAGGGCCATCTTAACCAGTGTTGGAATAAATATTTTCCTCACGTGAGCAACGTTTCGGGCGTTATAAAACCAGTAATTTTAGTACCAAGGCTGCCAGTTGGGCGATTTTCCAGCACAAATTTGCCGATGGGCTGTTGGCCGTTTTTTGTTTGGTCCAGATACGAGAGAGTACTGAGGCTGGCCAGAGCCCAGAATTGTCAAACTAAAATGCCAGAAATTAATTGAAGAAATACCCCGTGCACGGGCCTTTATAAATAACATAGGCAGCGCTCCAGCTAGCTTTAATTTGCGGGAAATGCCACTGACGTGTCCCAAAAATCGCCTCCTATGTTGTCTTTGCGTTGGCAGTCATCAACTATGCATTATTTGCCAGTTTGCAAGTGATTTAACACTCGGGGAATCATCTCGCAAGCTTGCCTAATTTTACAAAGAGTCGTCGACTTAAATGTGTATGCGTTTTTTTTTACATGACCTATTGTAAATATTTGAGAAAATATCCTAAATAGCTCTATGATATTAAAATAGTGCAAGCAAGAAAGAAAACCTTTAACTTACGGTCAGACAGCCCAAAATTACTGAAAGCGTTGGTAAAATATCTTCAATAGTGCTCCTGGATCTAACACCTTGGAAGTGAAATTGTTTAGATGCTTGTTTGACTAATGTGTAACTTATCAATTGATTTCTGGTTACGTCTACTATTAATCTAAATACCTTCTATTAGTGTACGTCAATACTATAAACTAGTTTGTGGAATAGTTGGTTTGAAAGTCGTACGTTAAAATAGTTATATCGGTTATTCTTTTCTTAAATCCTAGTCCAATTTCGAATTAAAGTATAAAGAAAATATAGCCGAACACCTGACGAAAGGTCAAAAGAGTGCTATTAACAACACTGCAGTAGAAATCTGGCAAAATGTTTATATGTAAATATTGCGACTTTACTACTATCGACTTTGCTACATTTATGAAGCACCTAGATCGTCATGATTTAAAAGAGATTAAAACCAAACATGGTGTAGCAGTGACTTCCCCACAGATGGTGCCCAAATCAAGTTTAAAACAATATATTTATCGTTGTTATAATTGTCAATACCAATCTGACAACAAAAAAAGTGTAATAGGCCACCAAAAGGCGCATTACAAAGATAAAAAATACCCTTGTTCTAAGTGCCGCTATGTTAGTTCAAGTAAACAGTGGTTAAAGGATCATGAGCAGATCCACAATGGCTATAGATTTAAATGCCAGATCTGCCCATACCAAACTCAACGAGAAACCACTTTAATTAGGCACTCGAAGACACATAAGAATGGTAACAAGTTAATTTGCACACTGTGCTCATTTACAACTACAGGAGAATCCGAATTACAATCACATGCGCAATCCCATGAATCTGAGGCTGAAAAATATCAGTGTAATTCTTGCAATTATTGTACTCATAGTGATATGCATTTGTGCAGTCATCTACGTTCACATTGTGATGTGCCAATTTATTATTGTAAATCTTGTACATATACTTGCTCTTCCAAACCTCAATTAGACAAACATGAATTGAAGCATTTACGGAACAATAGTTCAACGCCTTCAAGCAGACGAAACAAAGCGAAACTGACATCAGGCGTCCAATCCAAGGTTAATCTAAGAACTGTTTTCACGAAAGGCGCTGAGATTTTTAAAACTTGTAGGGATCAACTTGATAAGTATGATTGTTGCCAAAAGGTACTGCGCGATTGTGTTGTTAGGTTGGAAAGATTATCCCCAGATTTCTTAGCTTCTTGTGCAGCTGGACACACAGCGAAAGTCGAATGGAGTGTAAGAAAAAGCGTTATGACTTCTCAAAACAATTCGTGCAAACGAAGAAACCACGGAAATGAAAATCACACTAAAGGTGCAAAAAAATGTAAAAGTACTGAAAATATAAACTACTCCACTAAGTTAAGAAAAGAAATTAAAAGTAGTAAAAAATGCACGTTTTCCACTAAGTTGAAAAAAGTAACTAAAGGTAGGCCTAGAATAATAACTTCAGTTTATACTAACTTGGGGGAAACATTTCATTGTGCAAAGTGTAATTTTGGCACGAATCAAAAATCAAAATTCCAATCCCACAAGAGAATTCAATACGCTGGAAAACTCTATCAATGTACTGAATGTAGATTTTCCACTAAATCTCAGTTCCTTTTATATGCTCACCAGAGAAGTGCCCATCTTGAGTGTTTTTTCGAAATTCCAATTTTAGCTGATTCCATTACTTTAAATTCGAAGGAATCCGATTCTTGCGTTAACAATTACGATGGGAAACTTTATCAGTGTACGGAATGCACATTTTCCACTAAATTGCAAAACAATTTACTAGATCATCAAAATATTGTCCATCAAGATTTAGGATTTCCGATTCTTACTTATTCCGCAACTTCGATCTTAAACCAGTCTGATAAAATCAATAGTAAACCACTGGATTTTATTGAAAAAACAATTCATGAAGGTGTTAAATCAGAAGAATTACCAGTTTGGTGTAATTCTTCTTCGCCCTTCTTACCTGCAATTGAATGTGAACCAGTTGATTATCATGAAAACGCCGAGTTAAATGAATCAAAATCTACTCTTATAACTCACTCTGAACCAGTCGAAACATCAATTGGTGGCACTGAACTTGATAAATTTATTTCTGTTATGAAATGCAAATCAATTGATCAAAAACAAATCGAATCAGATGGAAAATTGATACTTTGTACCCCTTTTATTTCTACAGTTCGCCAAACTGAATGTAACCCGAAACATTATCAAAGACTTAAATCTAGAAAATTTAAGTGTACCCAATGTCATTTCACCGCGGTTTGGAACTACCATTTAAAGCTTCACCAAAAAAATCGCGATAATGAATATAATTTCAAGTGTAATCGTTGTTTTTTCTCTCAGCGGAGTAAATGTTATTTGAAAATTCACAAAAGAAAGCACACCGAAGAAAAACACTTAAAATGTAATCAATGTAATTTTGGTACGAATCGCAAACCAATTTTAGACCGCCATCTAGTGTCTCACATTGATTTCAGTCGTGTTAAAAAGCCTTATAAATGTTCCCGTTGCGATTTTTCCAGTAATATAAAGTGGAATTTTGTAAAACATGTTAGAAGTAGGATTCATGACAAAGTGATCTTAAAATACCGTAGGACTCGTGATCCGCGAACGTTCGTTATAAAACCAATACTAAATAGTAACAATGCTGTGGAAAAAGAAAAAGATACAAAACAAGAGGTCGGAAAAGAAATAAGCGCCCCATTGATTAAACGGGATCTCCCGGATATTGATGGAGAGACTATCCCTGAGCAAGAGTTTAAAGCACTTTTAATTAAACGGGAGATATTTGACCCTGAACCCGATTGTGATTCTATTGGCTTAGCTGCCCATTTAATTAAAGAAGAGATTCCAGACCCAAAATTGAACGTTGAGCCTCTACCAGACTTTGAAAACCAACTTTCAGAATTTCAGGGAATTGAAATGAAATTGGAACAGTTTGAACAGCTAAATTTAGGAAGAATTCAGCCAACCTTTGAAGGAATTGTTCCAAATTTGGAGGGAATTGCACCGAATGAGGATGTTATACAGCCGAGTTTAGTAGTAATGCCACCTCAGATGGCAGTGCAGCATCAAATAGCAGTAACGAAACAGCAAACTGGAATAATGCAACGCCAATTAGCAGTAATGCAATCCCAAATAGGAGTAATGCAACCCAAAATAGGATTGACGCAACAACAACTAGCAGTAATGCAACCCCAAATAGGAGTAATGCAACCAAAAATACATGGCACTCAGACCACTTTTAAAATAGTCCCTCTAACTATAGTTAGGAAAGAGATTACAACAACAAAAGTTGGGAATACGCCTAAGCTGAAAGTAAACATTGCTGAGCGTGTTCGTACTTCGAAACCAACTGAAGGCGATCCTGGAAGAAAGTTTTTCCGAGCACAAGGAAGAATCAAACCAAAATTTAACTTTAAATCTACTACCAAGAAATAATTTAAATTGTATAAAGTAAAAGAACACTTATTTGTCTTTGAAGATAATTCAAAATAACATTTTTTGTTCAATAACATATTGATTTCATAAAAACTATTTACAAAACAAAAGTTTGTCGTCTTTAACAAATATTTCAGCCGTGGTGATAAACCTTAGAGTTAAGTTGCTTTGGAAATGATATATGACAAAGGAAATGTCAATACGTTTTACACGTTTTATGGCTCAAACATGAGTAGTACGTGTCTCCGCACAAAAATTATAATGTAATTAATGTAATGTAATAAAATGCAGGTTTAAGTCTGATCTAAGATAGTCCCTTTAGCAGTTTTTAAGATCCGAATTTAAGATCATATGCCAGGCTTTAGCGGAAACCTCTGATAACATGTTTCAAACTTTCCGTTTCAGAATTGTCAATTATGCAATCATTAAACAAAATTAATTATATTTTTTTGTTCCGCTGTAAATTGTCGTAACATTAACTGTGGAAAATCAACATGGGCTAGAAAATTAATTAAGAACAGGTGCAGTTCTTGGCAGTGAGTGACCTTTCAAATGGAGGTAGGAATTTTAAATAGTAAGTCTTGTAAGTGTCGTGAACAGCGAAATACAAGACGCGAACTTTTCCGACCTAAAAACCGGTAAACCTTTTTCCTCTTATTTCAAAACAGAACACGCCTTTAATTTTTTTTACACGCGCAAAAAACAATCCTTTTTAACAGCAACCAAAAATTCACTTTCACGCGCGCGTCCTATACCAACATTTGAATACCAATATAGGTACTATGAAAAATTACAATGTGTATAACCGAACACTAAGAAAGGGCGTATATAAAAATAGTTTACTGGAGGTCGCAATCATTGTAAATGATATTGGTGAATTGGCAGTAATTAAGGAGCCTACAGTAATAATGTCAAAGGGCAAGGTAGCTTTGTCAGTGTCTGTCTCTTTTTCCTATTTTTTACAGGTTTCATGCATTTTTCAACTTTATACATAATAAATTGCACGGCCCCTATTTTTCTTAGCACTGTACCAGCCAATATGCTATAAAATTGTATGCGGGTAATTTTCTAGACTCGTGGCGTTACGAAGTATTCCTCGCCTTATAACTCTAATTTCTCTATAATATGATTTTTTTTCTGACCAAAGAATGCTGTGGGTCAGTGGACCTATTCCCGTACCGATGGTTGTCATACTTCAGACACTGGTGCCCAGTCTCTCCGAAGGTGTGGCCTTTAGAGATATCTAACAAGGACGAACGTACTCAATTGAATGTGCTTTAATTGGCTGAAATGAGTAAATGGTGTAAGAGAAAAATATGATTTTGTTCGTTTAACTATGAGTGTTACAAGTTTAAATTTTTCAATGGGGATCTAAGAAGAAACTTAGTGGCTTGACCAGCAAGAGTTCTTCTAAGCAAATCACCACGGATAATTAATAATAATAATGAAAAGCATATTTATTGAGGATATCCAAGATAAGCCGTGGCTAGTTTACACTTTGGTCCTCACATTTGTCCTCACAAATTAAATTAAATCAATTTACGTATTCTAATGTTTTCAAATAGCCCAAACAATTCGTTTTGAAAAGTTTAAATTTAGAGAAGTTATTATGTCGGATGGAAGAGCATTCCAAAGAACTGAACCACGATAAACAATACTCATTTGGCTATAACTAAAGACCTGCGTATAAATAAATACATTGTTATAGTTATTAATTATATTGATTTTTTTAAACATATCATTTATATAGAGAGGGTGAATTCCATGGTAAGATTTAAAAACAAAAGCAATCATGTCGATTTTTCGTCTAGTATCCAAAAGTGTCAAAGAAATTTTATATATTTTCTTGACTACCAGTGTTTTTAAAACGAAAAACACGCAACCGGTCACGCCACTAAGAAAGTTTCTTTTTATATGCCTATTGTCATTTCACCAAAACCCTTCATGATGAATACGCAAAATTTTTGTTTGTTTAATTATTTACGAATCAGGATAATAAGCGGTACTTCGTCATTTTTATTTCAATAAAAAATTTTAATCCAAAGTCCCACGCACCAAAAAACTTCACGTAAATGCCTACACATTATCGTACGTTGTCCAAATTATTTCACTAGTTTTCCTGCACCTTTACAAATATGTATCCCTGGAAACGCGATTATCAACCTCCCCAAGAGAAGGTTCTTTATCCGCTGCTGCCAAAATATAAATCTCACCCTGTTAGTTAACTTTATATTATACAATTTTCGAAAAGTTTCTATTGTTAAACCTTTCTTAAATGTTGCTGATATTATTGTATGCTTAGTTTAAATGGAAATTAAGTATAAACTTTGGGTTATTTGCCCTATTCTTTTAAGCCTTGGTCATTTGGAAGTACTATTTTCAGAATGAAGGTACATCCGCACACGCGATTGGATTTTCGTATCATGGCTTAGAGTAAACTAATTGAAAATAATCAGTTATATTATTAAAATGTCAAAAAAGAGTTTACGAAACCGCACGAAATCAAGATACGCTGAACCGGTGATAACACCCAAACCGAAAGCATTGCAATGTGAAAAATGTTATTTTACTACAGCATACAAAAGTGTACTGGAAGCCCACAAAAAAATCCATGAAGAGCGTAAACCATATGCGTGTAAAATTTGCAAATTTTCCGCGGCTCGTCAAGAAGAATTAATCGAACATCATCAAGAAACACATTCCACTTCAAAGACATTTATGTGCAAACAATGCTCATACAGTACATCTCAGAAAAGCGAGTTCATAGCCCATGGCTTAACTCACCCATCCGATAAACCCTTTAAATGTTCCCAGTGTACATTCTGTTCTACTTTCCAAAGTGTGTTAGAAGCCCATGAGAAAATTCACTCGTGCATTTCATTATTGGAATGCCCATCCTGTGATTTCACTACTTCATTGCGGGAGGATCTCATAAATCATTCAAAAATCCATCCGGTAATTAAGCCTTTCAAGTGTACAAAATGCGAGTACACAGCGGCAAGCAAGAATTCAGTTAAATTGCATCAATCAGTTCACGCTGAGAAAACATTTAAATGTACCCAGTGTAGCTATGCCAGCACACGGAAAAGCAATTTGAAAAAACATAAAATAGTGCATACTAATATTAAACCTTTTAAATGCGACCTTTGTACATACACTACAGCATACAAATGCAGTTTACAGTTGCATCAAACTGTACATACCGGAGAGAAAAATTTTCATTGTTCTCAGTGTAACTACATAACAGCTCGAAAAAGTAATTTAGATCGGCATGAAAAAATACACTCTGGCGAAAAACCCATTAAACGGCGCCGAAGACCCAAAATGAACCAAACTGCCAATTCCGAAACCGATATGGACCTTACAGTGCCTGCACGTCCTCATGTACCTGTCAGTCACTGCATTAGTGGAAATGTAGGTAATCCATGCACAACCACCATTTATTACGCCCCAGATATGCAAAATACACCAGTGGCATGCCAAATGTGGCATCAAGATGGATCCGGGGTCACTACCACATGGCAGTGTTTATAATATTACGTTCATTGATTTGCTATGTAAATTTATATATCAGATTGTAATTTGTTAAATATGTAATATGTATAATATTGTATGAATTGGATTTTACAAATTTATGGCACTCATTTATAAAATTTGGGAAAATAAATTTTCTTTATTTCAATATGTGTAATTTTTTTCAAAAATAGTGCTTTAGATTTGGTTATATATTAAAAATTTCTGGGTGAAACTTCAATATATTTCTAAATCTCTGGATGAAACGAATCAAATTCGGAAGTTAAGAAGGGTATTAAGGCCATAAGGCATGTCTAACATCTAAGTTAATTAAAAATAAATTTTGCCACTTTCCCACACTCAAAATCACACCTGCAATATTTTTTTAGTTTATCAATTTAACTTATTCTCAAACGTAAATACCAATTCATTATTTATTTTCTCCAATAATCATAATTACATCTCATATTACTTTATAGAATAAAGTTACTTTAGTAATAACCCCCAAAACAAACCCTCCTTCCCGCTTCGTATTTGAAAGACGACGCGCTCAAGTTTGACAGGGGTCATACAGATATAACTTTTGCAGATTCGTATAACTCACAAGCTGCAAACCAGAAACAATATGTCTCCAATTTTTAATTGGCTTATTAGGTATTTAATAATAAGTAAACCAAGTTGTATACTTCATAATGTGCATATAAAAATTGCTTTTATCTTCTAGACTATGACTTATTGTCTATTTTCATACGTTAGCTCTTTATACACGGTAGTTTTGCTGCACCTAGAATAAGACGAAACATTGAAATAGCAAGTAACTATTAGTTGTTTATCTGCTGCTGTGCTATTTCAAATATCGCTAAGTGTTTTCACGTTAAATTGTTAAATTTTACAAAACTTTAATAGTTAAACCTTCCATAAACGTTTCTGAAATTATCGTCCTTTAAATTTCTTAAAAAAAATATATGAACTTGGATTTCCTATTATTTTTAAGCCTCGGTCTTTAAAAATTATAAAGTTCTGGAGATAGGTACAACAGGATACGCTTTAACTTTTTTCTAATGTTTAGACTATAGTTTGCATGAAGATATTTCAAACACATTGAATTTGGGAACAAGAATTAATAAAAGCCATGTCTAAGAAGAGTTTACGAAACCGTGCGAAGTCGCAAATCGTAGAATCAACGATAAACGATTCAAAAGAGTTGGTATGTGATATATGTCATTTTACTACGGCTTACAAGAGCGTTCTGAAAGCCCACGAGGAAATACATAAGGAGCGTAAACCATTTCCTTGTAAAAAGTGCAAATATTCTGCGGAGTCTAAGAAAGAATTAGTTGAACATCATCAAGAAACACATTCCACATTAAAGAAATATTTTCAACGACAAGGCACGTTCACCACATCCCAGAGGAAGAAAATTATAGCACGGGGATTGACCAATCCATCAGACAAACTCTTTAAATGTTCTCATAATCAATGTACCTTTGGTACAAGGTTCAAAAGTGTGCTCGAAGCCCACGAGAAGATTCACACATCCCCTCCATTATTCGAATGCCAGTCTTGTGATTTTAAAACATCCTTGGGTGAAGAAATTGTAAATCACGGAAAAATTCATCCAATTGATAAACCTTTTAAATGCACAGAATGTGGCTTTAGGTCAGACCAAAAGAGGGCTGTTAAATTGCACCAAATGTCAGTTCATGCCGAAAAAACATTTAAATGTCCGCAGTGTAGCTACGCCAGCACTCGCAAAAGCAATTTGGAAAATCATTCTAAAGTGCATTCTAATATTAAACCATTCAAATGTGACCTTTGCACATACACTACAGCATACAAATGCACGTTACAGTTACATCAGACTATACATACAGGAGAGAAAAATTTGCATTGTTCTCAATGTGACTATGTAACTGCCCGTAAGAGTAATTTGGATCGACATGAGAAAATCCACTCTGGTATAAAAACTATTAAAAGACGTCGAAGGCCGAAAATGAACAAAAACGAGGATTCTATGCCTACCATGAACGTCGCGGTACCGACTGCACCTGTCACCCACTGCGTTGGTGGAAATGTGGTCAATCCCTGCTCTTCTACCATTTATTATGCACCCCCAGAACCAATGCCATGCCAAATGTGGCATCATGATGGCGGTGGAGTATCAACCACCTGGCAATGTTTGTAATATCGCGTTTCTTCAATTGATATTTAACCGTCAGATAACTGTAACTAATGAATTTAGCTATGTTTGTGTCGAAAAATAGTCCTAATATTTCTTCATTCCGCCTAATCGTCGGAAAAATCTCAAATAGGTTTCTGCCTAACGTGTGGCTAAACATAGCAAAGGTGGCCAATTTTCATTGGTTAAATATCCTCTCACAACCCTAAGTAATTTTGCAAGCAAAAGACGAACCTTAGTATTATAGTAATGTAATTTAACCTTAACATAACATAAGTTAACCAAACACTACAAATCACTAGAACTATTGTAAACTTTGTAGACGTAATACAATGAAATTAAGAACCTTTGCTACGTTTACTCGTTTTTCCCGCCCAAACCATGATAAAGAATACTCGTAACAAAAGCTAGGATTTCGATCCAGATTGAACAGTGTATTCTTACGAATAAGGTATTTGCACAAATGACAAAGGAAAAAAGCTATTTTTTACCCAGGATTAATATCATGTTAATTGGATTTTTCAGTAAATTTATTAATTTGTATTTCTTTGGAAAATAAATTTTTCTTTATTTCTACCGTACATTGTTCCTTTTAGTACCGATTTGAACCAGAAGATGGCACTCACCAACATGGTAGCTATGAGTAGTCGAAACGCAGGCCCCAAGTCAGTCATAGAAATGGTGCACCGTTAACTTTCCGGAGCGGGCCGAACCATGATCTATTCATGACTTCCAAAGAATAATTTTTAGCAAATATATTGGGAGCTAGTTGTTAAGGGAGGTCAGCTGGGCGATGTTAAAAGATACTTGATACGAGCGGACGCAAAACGGCGAAGAAACACGCTGGTTGGGTGGGTATCGCAATAAAACGATTCTCTTTCGAAATGTAAGAAGTGTCATACTTATGAATTAATAATATAGGCTTATAAAATGTATTTACTTTTGAAGCAAAGGTGAAACAAAATAAGACTTTTTAACCTAAGAGATCTTAGACTTACAAGGAGACGACCCGAGGTGTAACACACCGATTTTGTTCAAACTCGGGGGTTTGGTAGACCTACATGTAACTTGAAACACCCTAAAGGGGAAAGTCTCCATAGGCAACCGTTTTGTCATGGCAACCAAATATGTTTTTGACAACACAAAATGGAAATTTTCCCATAGAAAATAACAGGGGAATCTGACCAATATTAAGGGTACCCCCTGTAAAAAAATTTAATTTTTGAAAATGCTAAAAATAGAAAATATAAATAAGAAAATAATGAAAAAGTTCGAAGTTGATTAAAATCTTTACAGGGGTACCCTTACATTTGGTCAGATTCCCATGTTATATTCAATAGGAAAATTTCCATTTTGTATTGTCAAAAACATTTTTGGTTGCCATGGCAAAACGGTTGCCTATGGAGACATTTCCCTTTAGGGTTTTTCAAGTCACATGAAAGTCTACCAAACCCCCAAGTTTGAACCAAATCGGTGCGACACCTCGGGTCGTCTCCTTGTTAGTGTAGCCTCTTTTTTCTTCACCGTCGTAATTTTGATACATCATCATTTAAACTGTTTTGATCTTACGTAGATAAACACTGCCAAAATAAATAGGCCGCGCGAAGGTTAATATTTTGTTCAGCAAACTTTTCCTGGAATTGGATTGCTAATTTGACATAGCTATAGTTCTTAGAGTTGAATTTTTGATAATAGTTCACAGTTAAATATTAGAAATAAATAATATTGGTTATTAGGATTTTAATGTACCTTTCAAACCAATAAGCCTTTGTATATTTAGTTTAGTAATAAGCTGTAGAACTTCTGAAGTAGAGAACGCGACGCTATAACTCGTCTTTCAAATCATAACAGCCATGGATGAAAGCAAAAATGTAGATGAAAAGATGTATTTATGTACATGTTGTGAGTTTAAAACGAGCAAGGTTCGAAAGTTTGTGAAACATCAACGAACTCATGATTTAAAGGAAACAAAGCTTCTAAGATCTGTAGACGTAAAACTAAAGTGCACAGAGACGGTCGTACCATTACGCCCCAAATACCATTGTGATAAATGCAGTTACGTGGCTTACAGTAAAATAAGCCTTAATGGACATCATAGAGTCCATTTTAAATATACTACTATTTTCGAAAAATCTTTAAGAAAACACATGTTAACCCATAACCTAAAATTGTATAAAGTTTCATTTGTTATCTACTTATTTAGTCATTTTAGTCAGCGTTAGGTATAATATTACGTATATTATTGTAGACGTAGCTTTATTGTGTATAATCTACACATCTACAAGTCATCCCTACATCATTTCGAGTGGTGGCTTAACCTGTCAGTAACGCTTAACGGACTTACTGTTGAGTAAACATCGAGTCCGGTTTCTTAGTGTACGCTTTTTCGCGTGTCCGGTTTCGACGTCTCCTTGCTCAACAAAGTCAACGTCTGTAAGAGCAGGTTTTTGTCATTGTTTATCGGTATAGTGAGATTACCAAAACCAAAGACTGGCTCAAACATTATATTGAAGAGTCTTTAAAAGCAATAATTAATTAAAAATTATAATGTTTTACTTACAAAAAAAAAGTAATTTCGACAAAAACGAAATAAAAATTTCCGATATTTAAATAATTAATTATTCGTATACCTGAGAATTTTAGTTAAGCCTTTTGCTCATACGGAGGTAAGCATCATTTCACAAAATTGGGAATGGACGAAAAAAAGCGTTAAGCAGGATTCGATGTCATGTTGAGCAACGGTCTCACCGTAAATATTTTTTAATAAATCGGTTTCTTCGTCGATGAGTCTTACTGTATGCTAGGAGCAACAAACACAAGGAGAACGCAGCTAGCCTTTAAACACGCTAACGAAGGGTTGTGTACGAATTTCATTGGACGAGCGTCACGAGCCTTTACGCTGAACGTTTTACGGGCGGGGGGAGACAATTTCCGAATTTTCCCCTTCCGATGGCAGCAGGCGCTAAAGCGTCTAACCAATGAAAAATGTACACAAGAAAATCCACGAGTTTTGACGGGTTGCGTTCTCCTTGTGTGGGGTGTTGTGTTTGTTGCTCCTAGCTGTACGTAACCTTAGACCAAGAAACACAGGGACGTCGCACGGTAGATATTTCGCGGCTGAAGCTTCGTTGCGGCTGCCTATTTCCTATTTATCTCGCGCTGGGTCGCTACTAGCGAAGGTGAGTCAATTTATATTGGCTATTTGAGTCACGTGCACAGCCCTACAATCTGTCAGCACGTGGCCTGCAACAGCGTGGCTCCAAAAAATGAAATTTCTAGTATGTTTTTTAATAAAACATAAAATATTAAAAAAATATAAAATAATTTAAAAATACGTAACTCTTAGCTGATTATTTTTTTTCAAGTTCTTTAAAAAACGTTATTTTTATCTCTCGCGGATGGCGTCTATTGACTATCTGTATCACCTAACCCCCTTTTCCCTACCGCAACCGCCCCAAAGCCCCGCCGAAAAATAAAGCGTTGGGTATGTTATGAGCGAGACGTCCCATGTGTTTCTTGGTCTAAGACGTAACCATTAACTCTTAAAAGTGCTCTCCCCCAAAACACAGGACGACTTTGAATGAAGGGACAATAGATAGATGGCGACACATTTAAAAAAAAACCACCTCGAAAGATTTTTTTGTCTTGTTGCCAACCACGCATAAGGGATGAGGCTTATACGATTTAAATAATCACTTCTATACCACAAATATTTCCTTCATCGCTTCCCTGAGTTCGACCGCTTGCATTGCCCTTTAACGTTTCCCAACTCGAGTCAAAAGGGCGTGTGGGGGCAGGCCACTTTTAAGAGTTTGTAATAAGCGCGGTGTTCGCTTAGTATTATATAAGTTAAGTCACCGTACGAAATGATGTAGGTAGTACTTGTAGAAGTGTTACTTGTACACAAGAAAGTTACGTCTACAATCCTACACGTTACCCCTACACGTTTAACCTGTCTATTGAAATTTGATTTAACAAAATCGAATAAAATTTGTCAACTTAGAAAAAAACTTTACTCGGATGGCTGCTAAAAAATTGTTAGATAAATTTATAGGCTTTCGTATATCTTATTATTCTCAATATAACTAGTTACATGTGTTATCTGGTCTATAAAAATTACTGTAATTTGACTTGCTCTGGTATGACGCTACTTCTGTATTATTATCGTCGGCGTTTTCGCGTTACTCACAGCACATCTCATCATTCATTATCGGCGCGGGGAGTGTACGCCTGTAAATTTGTATCGTATATTTTAAGGTTTCTTTAATTGAGTTATATTTAATGCCTAACTTTAGACGAGTTTAAAGTGATAATATGATATTTAAAATATTGTGTATGTATAAAAACGTATTATGGAATTGTTTTGATTTATATCAATTTTAGGTAAGCCTTGCCAAAGGTTTTGACTTTTACGAAGATAACGGTAAATACGCGACGACCAATTTCTATT
Source organism: Leiobunum rupestre (assembly GCF_980474605.1). Classification (NCBI taxonomy): domain Eukaryota; kingdom Metazoa; phylum Arthropoda; class Arachnida; order Opiliones; family Sclerosomatidae; genus Leiobunum; species Leiobunum rupestre. The sequence goes on along the minus strand of NC_143385.1, from coordinate 52,908,673 downwards.
TAAGTAAGAAGGCAATACTAATTACAAACATGTCGGTGACTATCGAGAGTGAATTAACAGCACCCGATGACACGCCGGATGGTGAAATACACCGGTGCAAAAATTGCGAATTCAGCACCCAATGGAAAAGTCATTACAATATACATATGAGGACACATAGCGGCGAGCGACCATTTAAATGTACCCAGTGCAGTTACAGTGCAGGACGGCGGGAAACTTTAAATCGCCATATAGCTATACATTCAGAGGTAAAACCGTTCAACTGTTCAAAATGCGATTTCTCCAGTAAACGAAGAGGCGACGTCGTTCGACATGAAAAAATCCACACGGATTACAAGGCTTATCAGTGCAAAAATGAAAATTGCAATTATTCTACCAATCGTTTGAGCAACTTGCGAGTACACGCCACTAAGCATTACAAGGAGTTGACGCCTTCGACCCACCAAGCGACTAACGGCAACTCCGGTAATAATTACTTAGTCGTAACTCAAACCTCAGAGGTAGAAGTAAGTGTCAAAAAAGTATTTGTATGCGGGTCCTGTGGATTAACCACAAGCTCGAAACAAAGCTTAAGTAAACACGAAAAAACCCATCTTGTAAGACTAAAATGCACCGATTGCGATTACGTCACGCAGACCAAGACTAATTTCGCGCATCATTTAAAAACGCACGAATTTAAATACCGTTGCAATAAGTGCAATTACACAACAAATTACCCGGGACAGTTCCGAACGCACCAGTTGATACACACTGGGTCCACTCGCTTATTTCGGTGCAGCAAGTGCAGTTACGTCTCGTACTGGAAATACGAAGTCAGGAAGCATCAGAAAACTCACCCGTTGCCAACGGAAACGTTCGACAAATACACCCAACTATTCGAAAAGTATCAGCATATAATAAAACCCTGCGTTGTTTTAACGGAACGTTTAGCGTTGCCCGTTTCTAATTTTTCGTCGAATTTGGACAATGCACTGGATAATTTGAAAATAGAAATAGTGGATGCATCCGAATTGCCGATTATGGATACAGACCATACTACCGACGCCACAGAATTTATTGTTATTCGAAACAGGGCTGACATAGAATCAAATAAAAGTAATAAATTCACTGAAATCGTAGTTACGGAGTTGCCTCAAATAATGGCTGCTGAAAGTTACTCCACTATGTATCATGACGCGAGCCAAACGAATTATGTTTTACCAAGTACTAACTGACGGTCTCGAGGTTTGGCTGTTCCGCCGATTTAGTGAATCCAGGGGAATTCATTATTTAAAATTTTATAGATTTAAATTGGCATAATATATTCTTTGGTTAATTTCATATTTATCTTGTACTTAATTTATTTACTCTGTAGCAAAATTTTTATAAATGCATTGATAGCATTCATGTGTTAATATAAAAAAGCTTTTGTGTTATCACATTTTTTTCTCACACAATTTCTTCACTATTTTCAACTTAACTAATTGTACCTTGATTTTTTTGCATTTGTTCTAAGCCAATAAAATATTGTATCGCAATGAAATATTCAGAAGTAAAATAATAATAATACGAACGACACGTTCTATTATCCCAACGTTCATTTTTTAATGATAGTCGGTTTCATAAATCACCGTATAAAACATAATGTGCCTAATAATTGACAATTCTTTGAGTTATTACTTTAGTTTTCGCAACGGCTAAATTATTAGGCGTGATAATCGTTTTCGACGGATCAGCCATTAATGAATCTAAGCTAAGGACATCATACCGTTATCCCATCACCGTTACCAAGCATATTGACGTCAACGAGAGAGACAATAGCAATTTGGAACGTCAGATTTCATAATTGGTTCTCTATCTTTCTCTGTGTTGAGTTTTTTCTGTATCCGCCACTGGGCTGTTGTTTATTTTCATAACTGACTATAATGTCTTCCATACGAATATCTCACGATGTTTCTTCTTTTATGAGCTAAAACAGTTTAAGAATTTTTCTAATACCAACTCAGATTTCGTTGAAGTACAAGGAATATCTTGGGAAAATGTTTTGTTCTGTCTATTACCCTGAAAATCACTAGCAATTATGAAATAGCTATTTCGATAAAAAAAATCGAATAAATATTAAATTGGACACGTTTTGCCTTTTAAAAAAAACTTCTCCGGAGCTCAAATTCTGCCCCCTCCTGAAAAACGCTGAAATGACATCCCTGTGTTTCTTTACAAGAGTTTTATCGTGTTTGGTTATACTGTGCAGTGGCGTAAATAAGGCCTCCGCAGACTCTGCAATGCCACTAAATTCCTATCAAATAATATGCTAGATACCGACTAAAACCCAGAAACGAGTTTCGCGGGGGGCCTAGGTTGTCTTAGCGGGTTTTTGTTGTGGAACACCAACTCTTCAATATTAGCCGCTCCATTATATTGCTTTAAATATTTCTGGCACTTGTTAGTGATTTATCGCTCAAATTATTAGGGGGTAGGCCTATTCCATAAAGAATGCTTTGAGGAGATATTCCCTTTAAGTAGCGTTATTGTTTTCATCTCAAACATAATTTTACTCTTTCGCATTTTTGGTCGTACTCTGGTTTAATTTTGATTTAAATATCGATTCCGAAATTCAGTGACTACAAATTTCGTTCGCCCTTACCTAATGAAGACGACCTTATAATACTTCATAACGTCGTTTTTTCTACCAAGTTCAAGGGAAGATAACCGAATAGACGACGTTATGACGTAAGGGAAGTGATTCTTATCAAGAATGAGGGAACAAAATCTCCACTCACTGACATTTGGAATCGATCTAAGTCTTGGATATTTTCATATGATTACTTTTGGTTAATTTTTAATTAGTTTTGGGATAATATCATATTTTATAACAGTCTACGTCATCGTTATTCCTGCAATAAAGAACATAATTATGTATATGTTATAATATAAAAATTATTTAGTTGCACATAAATTTTAATAAATATATATTTTTATGTCATACAATGTTTTACATTATTTAATCCGTATTTTTTTTTGCTTATTCCACTTGGCATTTAAGCCTATGTAATTCAATCAACTATAGACTAAAGGCTAAAAAAGGACTAACCGTAGCCATGATTTGCAATATCATTGATGTGGATTACTTCACCGGGTTCGTGATTGCTTGAAAAGATACTTTGCGTTGTAAGAATAGTTTGGACTAATGAAAATTGATTGCTACGTTTGGTCACAATTAATACTTAACTTTCAAAAGTCGAAAGCTGTACGCCCAATCTAATTGTAATTCCAATCATGTCAATAAATTGTACGTAACATTATTTAAGAACACCAAATTTCCGGTATTTGTAATTATAACTATACCCGCGCTATTCGACTTTAGGATATTGGATTACGGAAGCTTTCAGATTACGTTCATTTAGACAGACTTGCTTTCTTCAAACGACCCCTCTTTTATCGTTATTGCCATTGGCGCCATGTTTATTTTTTAAGTTATAAAAGTAAATTAATTTTATTATATATTTACATAAATAATACACACCACTTTTTTCAATTTTCTTTTTAATTAATAGAGGAAATTGGTGAAAATCAACATAAAATCTCCTTCCTTCGCCCAGATAGGAAGTGTGAATTATTGAATAACCCAGCTTCTGCTATAATTTCATAATAGTTGGTAGGATAATATAATTATTAAAAGGAACGCTCTCCTCTATTTATAACTTTCGTTTCTTTTTATTGTTAATCGAGTGTCCTACGTCACTATAAACTTCTGTTTTTCTTAAATTTTATTTAGATTTGATATTGACCCATTTTGTGAAGTTAAATCTTAAAGATACTTTTCTTCCATTAATTACCAATAACCAGTATTTTATTTTTGTCCTAATTTGAGCAAAGTGGCAAAATTTGTCTCGTAGAAATGCATTAGAGATAAAAGTAACTATTTTGCTTACCAAATGCACTTGGACTCGTGATTAATAGTCCTTACTAACCTTACCATAGAGTAAGCTCTTCCCCGTAATATTGATAATTTGGTTTCACAAAATAGTTTTTCTTAGAGAATCCTGCTGCATTTTCACTCTACAATAATATTTTTCTTACGGTAAGTTTTGAGAATTTACCTTAATTTCACTATCAATTAAAATTAATCTAATAAGATATAGCCGCTATATAATAATACCAAATCATTTCTGGTAAACTGAAAAACCCAAAATAACTTTAAATACCGTTCCCCTAGCAAAGGCTTCAGTCCAGACAAGATGATTCATTGGCAAACTTTTGAGTATTGCAGAACTCGCGATAAATGTTGGTGCTTTGGGGAGATTTTTTTCTGAGTGATATTACCTTGACGATTATTGGGTTAAACCCGACCCAAGGGAATTTGCAAAATTCTGAAATCTTTATAAATTTTTAGAAAAATGTAACTTTTAAAAAAAACGAAGGAAATAGTTAAACTTCCTTTTTGACACAACAGTGCATCGTAAGTCCTGCGTTATCCTATCGTAACACACTTAAATTGAACCACAGCGTTTAATCAAAGTTGGCTGTGTTCGTCGTTCGAACGTTAAAGGTTTAGCCTTAGTAGAAATTGCCTAGGGCCCCAGGCGATTTAAGGAATATTTGGCATAAAAGTAGCATTTGACGTAGATTTGTAAATTTAGTTAAACTGTACTTTTCAGACTTATATTAATAACTAAATGGAATGAACTATAATAGTGACCCTCATTTGCAAGCGCATTGTTAAGCCCTTATATAATATATTGAGTGAAGCCAAACTCCCAAGTCGGCGGTACGCCATATGGTTTTTATTTTTCGTATGAAATTGTTTTGAGCTTTGCGTACTTTCCATTAAGTTATAAGTCGTTTAATTACATTTATTAGTTATCCCTCTTAAAAAATAAACAAATAATGTTTTAGGCCTTGGCTTTATTTTTTTGTTAATTTTTAAGGAGTGACGTGGTACCACGACGATATCGTTTATATTAGACAAATGATGTCATACCAAATCTATCGCAAATAAAAAACAAACGTGTTAAACGATGATTAAAATACTTAAATTAATTATATTTGTTACCACAATGTGATTTTTATTTTACCACATTTTGTTTTACTATTGTATTCGTGCCTTTCCCGTTTATTTAACGAGTTTCGCTTATTCCGAAAATATAACCAATCGTATCCCATTTACAGGCTACTGAAGGAAATACTATACAAGCGCATCAAAAGATTGCAAACAGAAATAATTTACCATTTATTTTATTCTAAATGTCACTCTCACTTTCGAAACACGTTTTTAAATGTTCTTATTGTGAATTTAATTTGAGTGACATATTTGAACTTCGAACCCATGAATCTACCCATGTCCTCTACAATTGTCCAGACTGTAGCTTTATTACGAATCGAGACTTAATTGGCATAATAGAAAGCCATAAGCGTTACCATTTGGATAATGGAACCTACAAGTGTCGGCACTGCCGGTTCGTTACGAATAGTAAAATGATGCTGGAATTGCACCAACCTCTTCACCAGCTCCAGAAACTGCGTTGTGACATGTGTCTGTACACGACGATCAACCATACTGCTTTGGTGGAACATAAAAAATGCCATAACAATGGTGAAAAATATCAGTGCAAAATGTGCACCTTCGGTACTCACGATTTGGAAAACTTTAAATTGCACGAAAAGTTTTTCCATCAACTTAAGTCAATTTTTCGACAAAAAGATACCACCAAAGAGAGTTTTTTAAATCTAAAACCTCTTACATTTTCCGAGGGAAAAGTTAAATTATCTCTTCAGAGTAATGCTTTGTCTGTTAATTCTACAATAATTAAATCAAATTCACCAACTACACGTATAGCATCAACACAGCTCGAATCAGTTTCACCAACTAAACAATTGGCTACAAGATATACTCCAATTGAAGCAACTTCACCAACTAAACAATTGGCGACAAGATATACTCCAATTGAAGCAACTTCACCTATTAAACAATCAGCTACAAGCTCTACTCCAGCTCAATCAATTTCGCCAATTATTCAATTAAGTAAAAGATCTACTCCAGTTTCGCCTACTAAACAATTAGCTGAAAGACCTCCTTCAGCTGAATCAATTTCATCGATATGTTTAGGAGCAGGAAAACCTCAATCATTTGAATCGACGTCAATTGGACCATTGAAACGCTTGAGGTCTTCATCGCCAGAATCAACTTTGTCAACGAAATTTTTAAAATGTTCGAAAACTGAATCAATTCTTCGATTCAAACAGGATGATTATATTTCGTCAATGAAACGTTCATTTATAAAATCTGAACCAACTGAATCAGTTTCTTCAAATGTACCAACAAAGTATTCAACTAAAACGCCTGTAATACAAGTGCCCGAGTCGATTTCACTTATAAAACGACTAGCTGAAAAACTGGAACATTCTGATTCAATTTCACCAACAAAACGACATAGTATAAAAATTGCGTCTGCCATTTCGATTTCGGAAACGAAACAGTTCACTCTAACCTCGGTAAAAACAGAAACAATTTCATCACCTAATCAATTTAACGTGAAACCCGCGCTACAGAAGTCGATTTCTGCACCTAAACTATTAAATGTAAAAGCAGAATTATTTTCCGCAACCGAAAACATAAAAGAAAAAAATGCACCTTCCGAATTAATTTCGCCATCGAAACATTTGGTAAATCTGCCTTCAAACGAAAATTCCCCCAAAAGGAGAATAACTTGTGTTAAGCCCTTAAAGATTGCAAGGAATATTCAGTTATCCAGTCTTGTTCATAATTTAACTGTAAATTTGGTTAAAAGTGGTAAAATGGCGAACTATACTGATTTGCTAAAAACACCAAGTAATTCGGAATATATTAGCAAGGTATTGGCTCAGTGCAAAACACCTAATATTAAGCACCAAATAGTGATACCGCTAAAAAAAATACCAACCATTTCACCTGCCAAAGTCCAAGTTCTTAAGCCGTGGCTAAAAGTGAAACCCCAAATTGATTCTTCTTCGAAAGCCAAAAATGACAAAAAGATTAAATATTATACACGTCAGGGATGTTCGTCAATACAATCGAAGGATAGTAATTTATTCATTATACCAGATGAGATTAAACCCCAGACTCTTAGTACTAATTACGGTAAAATTATAAAACCATGTTTCGTCAAACTTCAGAAATTAACCTATTTTCAGATAACGTCTTATAACATTTATTTATCTATGAACAAGAAAAAAAATTCTGGTTTGTTCTAATACGGGTATAAATATAATTTATTAATGTTTGCTCACTCACTTTGACAAAAAATGTAATTCGAAATATTGTAATATAGTTTCTTAAATTAAAAATATTTAAATGAACAAATTTGTTCCACTTTTAAATCTGTTTAAATTTCGAATATTTAGCGCCTTTTTCATGTCTTGTTCAGTGCTGCCAGCTTGGGATTGAGGTAGTTTCTAGCTGGCGCAATTCTATAATTCATCCCTGTCCTTGTAGTATACATCATCCTTGCAGCTGCATTTCATTGCACCCGACATTGAATACCAGAACTTCAGACAACTTAAGGCATTTTTTCTATATTTTTATCAGCCCAATCATTAACTTTCGAAAACTTTCGAGAATATATTTAGTTCCGGTAATATTTTATCTTCAATTACCTTCAAATTTCTCATAAACTTGTATTTTTTCCCTAAGCCTAGACACTAAGGCTTAGGGATAAATAATTTCGAGGCAGAGTGAGGCAGGAATCACGAGGTTCGTTTATTACTCAAAGCTATTTTAGACTAAACTAAATAATTCTATAGTTGGACTATACTTTCAATTGATGAATTTTAAACGAATTCGTATTTAAGTAATGAAATATTTGTTTATTTTAAATTAACATTATTTTTACAGATATCGTAATTGAGTGTGTCAAGTCGATAGAATCGTGCAATAACTGATTCAAATGATAAAAATGTCAACAAAAAAGCTGGCCGACGTGAATAAAAAAACGGAAATTATTCTGGAACCGATGAAGTTGGAAAACGAACGTAATTTAAGGCCTAAAAAACCGTGCAGCAAAATAAAACAATGTAAATGCTACGAGTGTACTTTCATCGCGAAAATAGCCAAACCTCAAGTGGATTCTAAAAAATATAAGGATCAAAAGTCACCGGGTGGAAATGACGACTATTACGAAAATACAACAATTTTTATGCCCGATGGTACTTCGATTAATCACAGGCATAATGTACAATTTAAATGCAATACGTGTAACTACAAGACGGACAGCCAAACGTCTTTCGTGGCTCATCAAGAAATTCACCTGATCGTGAAAGGATATAAATGCGACAAGTGCAATTTTAGGAGCGCGTTACGTTACGATTTATTGGTGCACCAACGCATGCACGCAGGATCGGCATATAAGAAATTCCGGTGCAGGTATTGTTTGTACTATACGGACAGCCGTAAAGCTATACTTCAACATCAGGCCAAAATGCATAAATGCGGGAAGGTTAACGATGAGAATGAAAACGCGATGGAAATGGTACGTAAATTATTTCGTCCTTGCTTCGTTCGACTTCGACGTTTAACTCGCGAAGAGATCGAACTGTTCCAGCTGAGTATACCGGGCGACGACTTTTCCAAACTGCCGCTGACTTTACGTCGACGTCAATCTTTCAGTAGCTCCACTTCGAGCGATACCGCCTCAATGGATGACGAAATTAAAAACACGGCCGTTAAGAGACAAAATGTGTTTCGTAAAACTAATTCTAAACGGCCGAAAAGTAAACTCGTTAAACCTAAACCTGAACCGAAGGCTGGTACTAGCGCTAGTAGCTCGAGCGAGTCAGAGTCAGAGTCGGAATCGAGTTCTACTTCGAGTGATTCTAGTTCGTCGGGACATAACCATTTTGATTTCTACAGTGATTTGAAAAAGGCCATGGTTATGAGTCATTTGCTAGTCAATAGAAAAGGGAAATCACCCAAACAGTTAAATGGAATGGTAAAATTAACGGTGCCGTTGTCAAAGAAATTTACTTTGAAGGAATCAAGTAGTGATACGAGTTCGGACGAAGGTACTGCTCCGCAATTACCATTTCCAGTTAGATTTACCTCAATTTCGAGACAAGTCACGCCTAGTTCAATTTTGAAAGAAGTTGCCCAGCCCGTTTCAAATAAAAAGAAGCTCCGTTCAACATCTAAAAACACTACCCCGTCTAGTTCAATTCGAAAAGTCGCCACGCGTCGCACAATTCTAAATAATATTAAAAAGCTCCCATCCATATTAAATAACCATGCTGCCGTCAATAAAGTTCAAAAAGTTGCCAGGTGTAGTTCAAGTTCAAAGAGGGTTTCCACGCGTCATTCAATTTTACAAGATGTTACCGAGTTTAGTTCAATATTAGAAAACACTCCTACGTTCGGTTCATTGTCGAAAGAAGGGAGTCTACCCGATTCAGGTTCAAAAAGTAAAAGAACTCGTGGTTCAAGTTCAAAAAACGGTACAATTCCCAATACGCCTAGTTCAGTTTACGAAGAGATTAGCGGGCCCTTAATTTATCCCCTCAAAATTAAACGCGAACCAGAAACCACGGATCTATACGACGATAGTTTCTTTGAACTCGAATATCAGAACACGCACTCTCCGGAATATATCATTGCTGCTGATTTGGGTGATTTGGAGGATTCGTGTTTTAGCAACTCGGAAACGATAATGGGTGATAAAATTGGGGAGAACGTAGCGAATTGCCAGTTGCAACCCAAAACAGGACTTGAATTGAGACCGAACACGATTTACCAGTTGCAGGTTATTAAAAAAGAACCACTTGATTATTAAGCTTTAAAATTTTAAGCTTTGTTCTTTGGAAAACACTATTGCAGGTCAACAGTACCTCCTGTTTTTCACTTTTTTTGGTTTGTTATGATTTGATTCGGTTACATAATGCAATTTGTATTACATTTGTAAATTAAACAATATTTTGAATCTTTATATATTTAATTTGTCTGGCAAATTTATTTTCTAATAGCTCGATTCCAAATTCAATGGGTGAAGAGTCACTTCCCCTACGTTATAACGTCGTCGGTTCTGTCGTCCTCTTTCCCAAGTTTAAAGGGCCACAGTATAGTTTGAATTGCGTAAATAGGTCTTGAATAATTCCAAATTGCCATTCGTTGGATCTGCTGTCAATAGGCACGGAATGGAAGGAGTATTAACTTTCACAATTACGGTAGATCAACTAATTTTAGATTTTTGATTTAGTTTCTACTCCTTTTAAGAAAAGACGATGCTATGACGTAGGGGAAGTCTTCACCAAATCCGAGGAAAGGGAATTTTCACCCACTGAATTACGGAATCGATCAATTACAACATATTCCCAAAAACATTTGAATTCAATTTTTTTTTTATTATTCATGATGGTTTCGAGGTATCGAAGGAGTTGAGTTGAGCGCCATTGTAAAGGGTAGATTCACAATTTTTAGCTTAACAGTAATTACAACAGATGGCACTTCGAACGCCCCAAGTGCGTTTGCATGGAAACTGCAGTGGTATCAGGATGAACTTCTTGAAATATTAATACCATCTCTATCATACTTGGACTCTCCTACCAGAAACCATGAATTCGCTATTTAGTTTACATTAGTTTAGTTGGGAAATTAACTATGTACATTTACTGCTGTAACACAATTATTATCCGACACCATTAAGCCAGCTGAAGTGCGGGGGCTGACAAAAAAGGGAGTAAACACCGGATTTTTTTTCCGAGTGAGGATATCAGCTGTGGAATTAGTGGCTTTGACGTGATGAAGGGTAAGTAAACGATTGATATTGCGTCGCCCACGTTGACATGAAAGCGTCGCTATAAAATTACATTACAAAATTACTAGCAGTTTGAGCTAGTTCTCCCACGTAGTTTTCCCCACGCCACTTTATTTTGCCATTTAAAGGGAGTATGAATTTCTATGTTTATGGTGGATCAACTAATTTCACATTTTGGCCCCTAGGTTTAACAGAAGCTACTGATAATTGGAGCTAGTTACGTTAAAAACCAGTCGTAGCGCGTGTTAGCAGATATTTTTTGGATTTAGTTCTTACTCCCTTTAAGAGTCTAATAATCTTTCGCTAATAATATTTGGCTTAAGACTCTAGAACAACATAGTTTTGTACCGTTTTCGGCTCTAGCTCAACGATTAAAACTCACCAACGCCAGGGCCGTAGGCTTTGGCCCGTAGCCATGAGTGAGCTGCTCCCACCAACTTATCAAGTATGCAGTTTGGTAATGTTTCACTTCTGCGCAATGCTTGTGAAAATGGTGACAAAGTGCCTTTTCATGGGTTGACTTTAATACTTTGGAATATTCTCTTTCGATGGTAGAACGGAGATGTTCAGAAGTACATTTGCTAAGTTAATTTCAAACTTTCAAAAGCACTTATCAACAGTTAGATCTCAGCCGAAAATGTAAGTTTTCGCTCTGCATTTCGATTTGGTTTCTGGTAATGGTCAGTGAAATTAGACCTGCATTGAAATGTTTCTTAGAAATAAAATCTGGAAAGTTTATTCAGGAATCCATACCTCTACTTTAAATGCTGATCCTGCTGTATCGCGTACGGCAAGATAACACTGACAGCTTTGGCCCCGCCTACGATAAAAAATCCCCTCTCACGCTGTTGTTGTTTAAGTTAACATAGTGACGTCAAAAAAATCCGTCAGCCACATCGAGCCGAAACTCTGCCGCGATAAGCATTCCGATAGAGGTATGGATTCCTGCCATAGACCATTATAGTTCAGTAACTTTAGAATTTCATATCGGAACCTAGCTAAAACAAATTTAGTCGTTATAAATAATATAAAAAAGTCATCATTTGAGACTACACAAAAATTATATTGGCAAAAAAGCAAGTTTTCGCTAATGTGCATGTTCCTGTGGACTTTAGAACAATTACAGAATTAAATATATTCAGTACAAAAGAAAGTCCTACGTAGTTTGCTCATAGAAGCAACGTTTTCGCACAAACTCGGTTTGAATAGCAATATTTCATTTGTTTCTAAGTGAAAGATCCGCTTATTCCAAATACGCCCTTAGCTTAGCACCGTACTTTGCATGCCCATTTTCACGCAATTCATCTTTACTGCTTTAGTACAGTTCAGCTAACATTTTTTTTCGTATACCCCATTTCAACTAATATAGACTAAAATATAGTAAATTGATAAAATTCTATGGAAATTATAATCGTTGTCGATTAATACAGTCGCATATTAGATAACGCTGAATAGATGAAAATAAAATTCCTCCGTGGACTATAAAAAATAAGCAATTTTTACAACCTGCATTGCATCAGGCCTTAGACCCTTTAACAGCGATACAGGGCAGTGCCGGATTTAACCAACTTGAGGCCCCAAATTAATGGGCAGGAAGATGGAGGCCAGGACCTTACGAGGCAAATCTTTATACTATGAGGGCGCTGAGGCTCTGAGAAATCCGGCACTAATACAAATGATTTTAAATGGAATATAACTTTCAACGCGTTATTACCTACTGGTGGGAGGGAGGGTGAAAGAAATACTAGTGGTTATATTCACTTTAAAGCGTGCGGAAGGGTTTTAAAAACTCCAGCCGTTGGCCACTAGGTGGCTCTAAGACTATATAAAACGGAAAAGATTAATTGACGTGAAAGTAGGGGAAGGAAGCGAGTTACCACGGAAAACATCCTCCTGAAATCACCGGATATTTTTCAAACATAATCAAGAATATAATATTATCCCATTTTTGGCTTCATGCGAAAATGTATACCGCTTGCCCTTTGGGAAAAAATATAGAATAGCTTCAGATATTATGTATGATGTTTAAAAAAATTCCCAATGTATATAGAAACTTCGTATAGTGTGGTGTATTTTGTGTCGCACTATTTTTTCTTTTAAATCGTATTTTGAAAAATTAGCGGGATCATGCAAAGTTAATTCTTGTTTCAAATAAATGGTATTAGCAGGAGAAGGAGATGTCTACCAGGAAACTATGTACATCCATACTACGTCTAAGGGAAACAACGGTGATTCTCATACAAATGGTGTGGTTTAAGGTGAGATTTCGCTCATGACGTGCTAAGCTAGACTCGGCTCCTAGTCGACCTAAAGCCTTGTCTCGAATAAAAGTACACTTACCTCATTTGCTCTTTTCTAGTCATTAAAATACGTGGTTTTACGGTGAACTAGACCACTTTCCGGAAGAACGTGACAAATTTTCCTAGATGACTATTCTCAGTGTGAGAATTAAAAGCCAATTAATTTGATGAAATGCGTTACGTCTTACAATCGATGTAGTTTAAGCCTCGCCTGTTTTCCAAAAAAAACGGTGGCAATGTATTCATAGACATTCCAAGTGTATACATATATAGTTTCCTGTTAATACTTATTTCCAAAATTTTTATTATATTCTTCTGGTTTAATATAATCCACCGGAAAATCATTTTTTAGCGAAACTAGAATAATACAGGTATTTAGCAGAATTCTACTATTATATCAGTTTGTTGATGTTAATGCATCTAAATTTTTCGTTTTAAAGGCGTTTAAAGTTTACTTTTAAAATTCAATCAAGCAATTTGTTAGCATTTCTTTTATTTACTAACTAACTTAAACAACAACAAATAATTTAAGTGGGATAGCTGTGTTGTTATTGGGTCTCACCTTTAGCAAAAATCAGAATTGTAGTAAGTTTGTAAGTTAGGACGACAACGAAATTTATAACGCTTTCAAAATGTGAAGTAGCGATATTCTTTGGCTATTTATTGAATCCTTACATAATATTGATGGTTACAAACATTACCTCTGATGTCGTTATAGGTAAAATGTTGTTCCACTTTGAACATCAAAACCACATGAAAATCCATGAATAAAGTTAAAAGTGTCATAATTATTAATTGTGATGTTTGTTACAGTATTACTATATGTAATCGGAAGTCAATTTTACATTACGAATGATAATGTTACATATGATATTACTAATTAAAGTTTATTTTGAACTTTTATTCGCGTTAAATCTTGTTAATTTCAAAAGGCAAAAATATTTGCAATAATATTGAACCGCAAACAAAAGTGGCTCAGTATGAATGGTGAAAACATTTCACAACGTCTTGGTCACCGTTTACCGTCAATATTGAAAACTAATCATTTTCATATACTTTTTAATTGGATAAAACTAAATGATAATATTATTATTTACCATCTTTTTTAAGGTAATAGAGGTAGTTTCGTAAGAACAATTTTATTCGCTGGTTAACGTAAGAAGTCTTTCAAACATTTCGCGGAGCGTGTGAAGGATAACAAACGTATTATACGAACCTAAGCCGAAAGCTGTGTTCTCCAATAAAGATTGACTTTTTAAAATAACTGCTACCTTTAAATGAAGTGCAATTCGTAAAAGGACTTAATATGGAATCGAAATCCGCATTGTGCAGTTTAATTGTGCTTTTGGCCCTATTGTGTATTATTTGCATAGTTGATAATTCAAATAAAAAGAAAATATGATATTTAATACTATTATAATCGGATATAGGACGCGTAAAATCGGTAATAATTCTTGAAAAAAAATTGTTTCACAATCAGAAGCTAGTAATTAAATATCATTTGCAAGAAAAGCAGAGAATTCTTACCAAATTGGTGCGCTCTGGCCCTGTTTCTTAAGAAAACAATTGTTACGTTTCTTAGTTTAGTCCATTTGACATTTTCAATAACTTTTTATATTATCGGTAGTCGTCGCGTAACCGTGTTACCACAAAAATACGGGCGTGAGTGAAAATGTCAGTCTTTGTGTTGGCAGGCGGGGTAAAGTTTGTGGATGATTGCTGGAGCTGCGTAACCAAAATTGAAATATAACTTAGTTATCCCAGCTATGAAATTTGTGTTATTTTTTACCTTTAATATAAACGTATACGTTATAGTGAAGAAATATTTATAACAGCGGACTTTAAATGCCGAAATAACTTAATTTTTTGCAAGCGTTATTTATTGTTTACTTAAGCCTTTGCTTAATTTCTTCGACACCGTTTTATTCTGCGTGAAGCAAGACTAGCGACGGCGCATATATTAAGTAACGTTCATTGTGGACTAATACAGAACTTACCATAAACCATTACCTGCGAAAATGAACGATGAGAGACATTTTCAAATGAAACCAAATAACCCAACTAACTCGGAAAGGAATATTATGGTTAAAAACATACCTCCAGATCTCGAGCGAAGTTTACAACTAAAGCTAGGTCTTATTAATTGTAATAACGAATACATTGCCGGACCTCCAATTATTAAGGAACCTGCACCCCCAAGGGATCCAAACTACAAGCCCTTCCGCTGCACGGAATGCAATTATGCTGCGGCTAGACTTGGACGCCTCAATGTTCATAAAAAAATCCATTCTGCGGATCGGCCATACAAATGCAACAATTGTAGCTATTCTGCTAAAGACAAAAGCAACTTGCGGAAACATATTCGAATCCATACGGGAGATAAATTATTCAAGTGTAATTCTTGCAGTTACATGTCTACCCAGTTCAGTCATATGAATATTCATCAGCGAATACACACTGGGGTTAAGCCATTCAAGTGTTCCCGTTGTAATTATGCTGCCACGGATAAGAGCAACTTGAAAAGACACGAACGTATCCATTCCTGCGATCGCCCCTACAAATGTATGTATTGTAACTATTCTGCCGTGCAGATTGGAAGTTTACGAAGACACAGCAAAATCCACAAGCAGATGAAATGTACGCACTGTGATTATACTACTGCCGATGCAAGTTACTTGAAGTTGCATGAGATGACCCATAGCGCCACAGCTGATACAGTTGATTTGAATGTTCCAAGCTGCGACGACATGCATGTAGTCGAGCCATGCTCTACCTCGACTCAAACCGACAAACGCCTCGAGCCTGAATATCCTGACCATGATAACACTTGCACCTCTATTGCTACTTCCGATGAATTGACCAACCATTCTAAATCGGATATGGGCTGTTCACCTCCTGATACTCAAGACTATATGTGAATAAGTTATTCAAGATATTTTTCCTAGAGTCTTAAGAGGATTGCAATTACTAAATAAAGATCTACCTTACAATCCTGATTGAAATAAATTACAAACTGAACATATAGGTTTTTAGGTATATTTCAATAATTGTACAGGTACAATTATGTAAGTTCGAGCATTGTGTTTTTTGACATTTTTGAAAAACCGGTACATTGTCTTCTCTTTTTGAACGACTTCATGATATTGATAATGTTTAATTTTTGGATATTCTCAAAATAATGTAGTTTTTGTGTTCGAATAAAACTTTTTGCAAAGTACATTTTGTAGATTTTGCAATTGCTTATTTACAGGCTATAACAGCAAGAACTATGAAAATATTGACTGCTAACTGTTAAACTTCTCAATTTCCGCGAATTTACTGGCGCCCTCTAGAGCATACATTTTTATGAAGTCAAATTATAATTTTTTATTATTATCACATGTATAAATATACATTATAGTATTTTGGTCAGCGAATGCAAATTAAAAAATTTATCTGTTTTGAATCGCCAATCAAAGCGGGGGAAAATATCCCACTTTTGTGTTGTCCAGATATGGTGCTACAGTCCAATTTTGGGGGCTTAAATTCCATTCTGAAAAGTAGAACATCACAGCAGCAGGTCTATGATCATAAGATTTATGGACTGTTAACTTATGCTCACAGAGACAAATTACTTCAATTTCCACAGAAATGACGTTAGTTGTGGGTGGAAACATTAGGTCTTGGCATGGTCTTTGGTTGCATATCACCATATTAAATACTTAAGTTGGGTGGGAAAATGTATGATTACTGTAAGAGATAGCACCTGTCTCACCATTGACACTTGTTAAGCTTCTAAAAGCACTATATAAACAGTGTCTTACTTTACTACATTGTTGGTTAATTGGGGTTTTATGTTTTCACGTTTCACTCTAATTTAGTTTTACTTTTGTGGTCAAAGACCTTTGGCAGGCATTAGACCCTACAATAAAACATCTTATAGGAAATTGCCAAGAAGTAATATTTCCGATAGCCAGTGCTTGTTGAAATAAAGGAAACTGTTCACCTGTACGGTACACATTACACAACAAGTGTTTCCTTTTAACCAGGTAGCTTTTTTGGCGTATACTATTTACAGGTGAAAAGTTTCCATTATTTCAACAAGCACTGTATAAACAGTAACTTGCAAGTCCTGGCTCTTAGAAAGATTACTTTTTGGCTATTTTCTAGAATTCTTGAGGTGTCTAAGGCGTAAGCTGACACCATAAATTCTTTCTCCAAACAAAAAAAAGTCCAAATACTTTTAGAGAAAATGTTATGTTTTGTTCGACATCACGCCACGAGTAATTGTTTTTACATTACTCTCGAAAGTTTTAATTGCGTTGCATTTACGACTGAGTAATAATACATAACGGAATTATATTATTTAAGTAAAGTAACTTAAGTAAGTGACAAGTAGGCTTAAATCCTTAGTCATCAAATTGTGAAGTTTTTGTCATACACGAGTAACTCGAAACTCATGATGATAAAATTTAGAATTTTATCTCATACAGGTTATTTTCTATTGGTCATTCTAGTCCAAGTACAAGCATTTGCTGTATTGTTGCCGAGCACAAATATAGCTTCAATCATTTCATTACTTATCAACTTCATGTGACATTTTTGAGTTCACTGAATAAACCGACTGTTTAAATGTGATAATGCTTCTTTCACATTAAAATACATGCATTTGCTGAAATATAACCTAAATAAACAGTTTTCTGGCAGTTATAGTTACAAAAAATAACGAAATCATAGTGATATATTGAAAAGCATGTGAAAATAAATCATCATAGTGAAATATAGTAAGAAATTTTCCTTCGGAACTTGATGTCACAGTGAGCAAACCCCACTGCATCCTGGCTATTCAACGCGATATCAAGAAGACACTTCTTCTCACTGTACTCATTCACCACTTCAGAGGAATGTTATATAGAAAAAACATTTCTGTGCTCTCCTCCGGTTGTTTGTTCAAATGTTTTAAATTGGGAAGCACTTATGAAACTTGGGAAACTGAAAAAACACAGAATTTTGAAACCTCTACTACAGTTTGGCCCTAGGTAATTTCCTATTTTGCGTAGTCAGTAATGCAGCCCTGAGTACCAGAGCCAGTTTCAAATAATTATTTTCCAAATGCTGTTATTTCTAACCCCAAAGCAATTTCTAGTGTTGTAAGATAAATTAAACAGCTTTCAAATTCCACCCATTTTGAACAGTAGTTTAAATTCTAAACTACATTTTGGTTAAAGGAAGGTTACCAAATGTATTACTCTATGAAGTTAGAAGACAAATGTCTAATTATAAGAATAATTTACATTAAGCTTAATATTGTTTTGCATAGTATTGTTAAATTTGGTTTAATTTTTAAAAGTTGAAGTGTTTACGTTTATCATCTTTTATTCTTTAAATTTAATTTTTCGCAATAAATTAATTTGTCATAATTAAATACTGCATTTAAAATATTTCTAAACATTAACATTTTATAGTTTGTCATTGTTTAAATAACGTGAATCTTAAGTTATAAATGAAAAAAAAACTTCAATACTCTTTGCGCATATTTTTTCTTCTATTACTATGTTTAATGTTTACTCCAAGCTATCGTTTAGCTTAAAATAGGGTCATATTATTTTGGTTTATAAGCAGTTTACTTTTATACATTGTTTTGGTTTTTTTTAGTTGCTTGTGTTTTAAAACATAAAGAATATTTTTCCCACGGAATTTGATTTAAATGAAGAATATGTATTAATATTTATAATGTTATAATTGATAAACGAAAAAGCTTAGTAATTATCAAGATTATTTATTTACGAAATATTTATATAACCATAGTGTAGATGGCATCCGCTAGTGTTTAATGAAACAATTTTATATAGTATTTATTTATTTTCCGATAGATGGCAGTATGTGCTCCAGAGCG
Source organism: Leiobunum rupestre (assembly GCF_980474605.1). Taxonomy (NCBI): domain Eukaryota; kingdom Metazoa; phylum Arthropoda; class Arachnida; order Opiliones; family Sclerosomatidae; genus Leiobunum; species Leiobunum rupestre. The sequence goes on along the minus strand of NC_143385.1, from coordinate 52,889,741 downwards.
GCAACTGAAAACAATGTTTTTTATGGTTTCTATCGAAGTGAGCCTACCCAAGGAAGATCAGATCTTCCTTGGCCTACCCTACCCGATGTAAATGAATTTTGAACCAATTTTTTTAAATAAATGTGGTATGAGATATTTTAGGTTACAGTTCACTCCGTATATGCCGAAGGGAAGCGATTTAAAATATATTCGAAGAAGAAATAAATATGACAATAAATCCTTTTTAATGACAATTTTACCAGGACGTTTCGGCTCTTCTTAAAAAAGACCAGATAGCCCTCTACTGTACAGGCACGGCCAACTTCGATCACGCGTACCGCGCTTTAGCGGCCCCGTCAATCGCCTGAATTTACTGTGTATATATTTTCAAACCAGGGTTTCGCTACGACCAAAATTTAACGTTAGTCAGATAGGAAAAATCCACAAAAAAACAATTATTTTTAAATAAATTTTAAAAAACATTGAATGAAACCGAATGTAGGTTGATTTTTAACTAATAGTATAATAGTTTTTTATTGATTATAGTTTTTTAACGGTGTTTATAAATTATAAAAGAGTTAAACAGAAACCAAGAACATCCTCTAGATTCTGCCAGCAACATAGTATTAAACTTGAAACACATGTAAATAAATAAATAAAACAAAAAGCGAAAAGAAGATTCCCTGTAACTTCAGGGTAAATATATTATTTAAACATTTTTTATTAAATAATATTAAGTTTAAATATATTAAAAGCGCAAAAAATTATAATTTTAGGTTTCAACAAGTTTTAAGCTTTCGTCTTTTTAAACCTAGAATAATATTGTATATTTAGTAAGGGCCGGTTTGAATTTCATCTGACTGAAATTTTTTTCCATAATAAAGGTACAAACCTGAACAGAAATCATCCTCTTTGAAATACAGGCTGAAGACCATTTATCTTTTACCTATTTAGTTCCAAAGATGTAGGCCTACCGAAGCATCTTTTATCTTCAATTATACTAGTTTTAAGATTCTTACTCTTAAAACAAATTAGATTTATAAATTTTAAGAGAGACATTATTTACGCGTCAAAAAGCTCTAAACACCTCTACAGCCTTCAAAACTATGTATTCTAATATGGCGCCTTCGCGTAAAAAACGCGTCTCTTTTTCTTCATTTAATATTTATAAGGTAATATTTTTTAAATTTATGAATAATACATAAATATATTGCGAAAAGATAGTTTAACTTACTATACCTTGTTTTTTCTAAATAGGAAAGTGGAAAAACGAAGAAAAAACATTTTTCCGCGATTTCGCTTGTAATCCTCGCCTTTGGTGATAGTAGGTTTTTGGTCGTATGTAGCGCCCCTATCGGGATTATTCATACACGCAAATTAACATTAGATGCGAGGCGGCCTCGATTGACGGGACCGCTAAAGCGCGGTACGCGCGATCGAAGTTGGCCGTGGTACAGGAAAGAAGTGAACCAAGTCAGGATAAAAAGCTAAATGATGTGACTTGGTTTACTTTTAGTGCATGTGCAAGACTGGTGCTGTTTTTCCTAATTTCGCTGTCGGTTAAGGGTTACTAATAAATAATTTAACGTATAATCCAATGGGCACTATGCCCAGGGCCTAGGAGCAAAGGATCGAAGGGGCCGCCAAAAATTATGAGTATGAAAAAATTTAATCTTAGAAGGTCTTAATACCCACTGCCCCGGGCCTACGAAGGTCTTAAAACAGCATTGTTCCTACGCCACTGTACCAGTAGGCTATTCAGATATTTACGTATTTTGTCCAAACAAGATTTGGTCGTTGTGAGTCCTCCCTTAACAATATAAATATTAGCTTACCAAATTGTTTAATGAGGGGTGGGCCAGCTAGTTCAATGATAGACGACTAGAACCCCAAGTTCAACACCAGGAAAATATTTCAATTAAGCGTAGAGCAGTCGCGTGGGTGCATTTTCACGGGATGCTAAATCTGTCTTTTGTTTTATTGACTTTTGTATTAGATAGTCATCATAGAATAACGTGGTACTCACGAAGATGACAATTAATTTTAGCTTATAGCTCGTTAATTTCCGTAACAACATGGAATATTGTAAACGAATACGGTGTCTATGACCTATGTACCACCTTATTGGTTGTTTATAGGAAGAAATTTGAAAATAGCTCTAAGATTTTATGTAGGCCGAAAAATGTTTTTATAAAGGGTTAACAAAATTTTTGAATATCGCCTTTTTTGCGGGATAATTTATGAATGCTACTCACGTAAACTTTAATGCTTTTATAGTTTAATGAATCAAAAATTGTGACTCCAAATTACACGCCCACCTAAAGAGCGCCACGAGTCTCCGCCCACCTAAAGAGCGCCACGAGTCTCCGCCCACAACATAGCCTGACCTCTAGCGGTCGTTGACGACATCCGAAAATAAGCGGCAGATAAATCTAACGCTTATAAAATATGCCTCTCGTAAACGCGCGTCTGTTTACGGCTGAGGCTTGGGTCGGAATCGGCTACTGAACTTAAAACGCTTCCCACGCTCGCTTTGTATGCACTAATCCGATAGCCAAAATACTTAGTTTCTAAGTTACCGGTACTTAGAAATTATATTTCGCATCAACGCCACCTGCCGACCAAAATTATACGTTCCTTTTTTCTGTGGGCTTTCGTCTGCTTCTCGTTATTCTTCACGAATGAACTTATTTCAATTTATCGCACAATTGGTGGGAAAACTATGTTCAATTATGGTGTTGGTGAAAACAATAAGTTTACATAGAGTCACGTAGTGGAGAATGTGAGAATCTCATATACTGCTCGATGATAAATAACAAAAGTTCTACATGAGTTTGTGAACTTCTCGATCGCTACGTGGCACTATGTAAATTAAAAAAGGCGAATTTGAGATCTCAAATGATTTTTAAGTGAAAATTAGTAAAGATTCAAATGTCGCTTTGGGGTTTGAGGGAAAAATTAGCTTAGATTCTAGTTTCAATTTGAAGTTTTAGGGAAACATAATGCTGAGATTTTATAGGGTCGCTTTGGGTGTTGAGGGAAACATTAGCTAAGATTCTATTGGGTTACTTTGGGGTTTAAGGAAAACATTAGCTGAGATTCTATAGGGTCGCTTTGGGGTTTGTGTGAAACATTAGCTGAGATTCTATAGGTTCGCTTTGGGGTTTGAGGGAAACATTAGCTCAGAGTCTATAGGATCGCTTTGGGGTTTAAGGGAAACATTAGCTAAGATTCTATAGGGTCGCTTTGGGGTTTAAGGAAACATTAGCTCAGAGTCTATAGGGTCGCTTTGGGGTTTAAGGGAAACATTAGCTAAGATTCTATAGGGTCGCTTTGGGGTTTAAGGAAACATTAGCTCAGAGTCTATAGGGTCGCTTTGGGGTTTAAGGGAAACATTAGCTGAGATTCTATAGGGTCGCTTTGGGGTAGGGAAACATTAGCTGAGATTCTATAGGGTAGCTTTGGGTTTTAAGGGAAACATTAGCTGAGATTCTATAGGGTCGCTTTGGGGTTTAAGGGAAGCATTAGCTGAGATTATATAGGGTCGCTTTGGGGTTTGTGGGATACATTAGCTGACATTCTATAGGGTCACTTTGGGGTTTAAGGAAAACATTAGCTGTGATTCTATAGGGTCACTTTGGGGTTTAAGGGAAACATTAGCTGAGATTCTATAGGGTCGCTTTGGGGTTTAAGGGAAACATTAGCTGAGATTATATAGGGTCGCTTTGTGGTTTGTGGGAAACATTAGCTGAGATTCTATAGGGTCGCTTTGGGGTTTAAGGGAAACATTAGCTGAGATTCTATAGGGTAGCTTTGGGGTTTAAGGGAAACATTAGCTGAGATTCTTTAGGGTCGCTTTGGGGTTTGACGGAAACATTAGATGAGATTCTATAGGGTCGCTTTGGGGTTTGAGGGAAACATTAGCTCAGAGTCTATAGGGTCGCTTTGGGGTTTAAGGGATACATTAGCTGAGATTCTATAGGGTCGCTTTTTGGTTTAAGGGAAACATTAGCTGAGATTCTATAGGGTCGCTTTGGGGTTTGTGTGAAACATTAGCTGAGATTCTATAGGTTCGCTTTGGGGTTTGAGGGAAACATTAGCTCAGAGTCTATAGGGTCGCCTTGGGGTTTAAGGGAAACATTAGCTCAGAGTCTATAGGGTCGCTTTGGGGTTTAAGGGAAACATTAGCTGAGATTCTATAGGGTCGCTTTGGGGTTTAATTGAAACATTAGCTGAGATTATATAGGGTCGCTTTGGGGTTTAAGGGAAACATTAGCTGAGATTCCATAGGGTCGCTCTGGAGTTTGTGGGAAACATTAGCTGAGATTCTAAAGGGTCGCTTTGGGGTTTAAGGGAAACATTGGCTGAGATTCTTTAGGGTCACTTTGGGGTTTAAGGGAAACATTAGCTGAGATTCTTTAGGGTCGCTTTGGGGTTTGACGGAAACATTAGCTGAGATTCTTTAGGGTCACTTTTTGGCTTGATGGAAACATTATATGAGATTCTATAATTAGGGTCGTTTTGGGTTTTTACGGCAAACGTAGATGAGATTGTCGTGTTGATAATCTTGGTAAAACTTGGAAAATCTTTAATAGAAAAGTTTAATATTTTACAGAAACCATTTTTGGGCGTCGGTGACTACTAATGTAAATCCGACAGCTTAGGATTTAAACAATGTTTTTAAACAACTCAGTATTACTCGACGCTTGGCTGAGGAAGGACCGCGGTCCGAAAGCTCCCAAAGAAAAGATTTAAATAAATTATGTTTTTAAACAACTCCATGCAGTAGCAGTTCTTTTTAAATTATTTTTAACAATTTTTAAGGTAATTTTTGTTAACTTCAGCTTCGTAGTAATAACAATAATAATCAGCTTAGCTATACCCAAGGCACCACAATAGACCTAAGTCAACTAATGACTTGTAAAGTCAATTACTAGTGACGGGGTTAAATAGCGTTGGAGGTTGGTGGCAAGTTCTTCATGCCACTCCAGCCATCAGTTCCCTACACTTCCTATTACCGTTGACTTCAGAAAGTTTTAAGAGAAAGAACCGAAGATCTCGGTGGAAACCCCTTTAACCAATGGGGAGATAACTTGCAAACTTAATGCGGAATGAGTTCTTCCTAGTTTTCAAGCAGTGCCACAAGTTGGGATCGAACCCGGCTCCTCTGGCTGCTAGGCGAAAGTGCCTCCGCACATATATTCGACTTGTGTTTACGTTTTTGAGATTTCAATTCTTTTTTTTTTAAATTTGAGCAATGCATCAATTGGTATTACTTTCTTTGCCTATATTGAAATAAAACACAGGCAACTTTAAAGTTTTTGGTTTGGTACCAAATTAAATAACTTGGTAAAATAAAAACAAATTATGATTAATAATGAGATTAGATTTAACAATGGCTTAGATCAAAGAGTAGGGTCTTTTCGCATTAACAAAATAAATTCTTAAAAATATTTCTTTTCGAATTTAATAATAAAATTTTTGATGCTTAACATATCTGGCATGTTCATCATTAAATTGGCTGTACCCAATAGTTGAATTATAGGTTAAACGAAATCTTTGTCTAACTGTAAGACTTCAATTTTAAAACGTTAAATAAATTATATTAATTTGCCCATTCCACAACCAATTTTAACCTCAGCTACGTTACATTATTTTAACACCAAGATAACGAAATTTAAACCTCTGCTTTATCTAGTAAAGCAGTTTATGAGTATGGTTTCAGATTTATGGGTCTGCTTAGCAGACGAGTATGCTTTGTGATTTATGAGTCTGCTTAGCAGACGAGTACGCGTTGACATTTATGGACCTACTTAGCAGACAAGTACGCGTTACAATTTATGGGCCTGCTTAGCAGACGAGTACGCGTTGAGATTAATTAGCCTGCTTAGCAGACGAGTACGCGTTGACATTTATGGACCTACTTAGCAGACAAGTACGTGTTACAATTTATGGGCCTGCTTAGCAGACGAGTACGCGTTGAGATTAATTAGCCTGCTTAGCAGACGAGTACGCGTTGACATTTATGGGCCTGCTTAGAAGACAAGTATGCGTTGACATTTATGGGCCTGCTTAGCAGACAAGTACGCGTTACAATTAATGGTCCTGCTTAGCAGGCAAGTACGCGTTGACATTTATAGGCCTGCTTAACAGATGAGTACGCGTTAACATTTATGGGCCTGAAAAGGCTAATTTCTTAATAATTGTGGAATTCCACGAAGCCAATAAGCGCACCTGGAAGGCTCATTGAATATCGAAACGAAACAAAGTCGGGAAACGCGCTCCACTTTCACTAACGAAGCGACAATTAAAAATAAATGGATCCTTTTCATTTCGCGCAAAACCCTAATTATCGGTGTTCCTAAACTCTTAACAAATTGGCTTCAAACCGCAGGAACTTTAAATCTGTAAGCTCGATCGCTATAATAGCTCCGTTATGCGGCGCTAGTCAGGCGTGAAACCGTCTATTCAACGCCACTGGCCCGCCCTCTAACGGCCGCTTTGACGAGTGCAAAAAATAAAATTCATTTCCGTAATTATTTTTAGGGTCGTTTATAACCTGATTTTTTTAATTTACGCGGGGTAACGGTGACCGGACCCGATTTTGCCATTCGCTCGAAGTGTCGGGTAATGCTTGTTCGAAATTCGTCATTTGCGAGTCGTATGGTTTTTTGAGAAAGTATTTGGGTTTACGCTTTGGAAATGAAAAGTGATTTTTACAAATAGGTTACCCTGTTTGGTGGTTTCACCGCTGTATTATTATCATTAGGAAGGTTATGGAACGCGTACTAACTTTTCACAGAAGTATTTAGTATATTTCGTGGAAGATCGAGGCAGCTTGCAATGGGCCCAAATCGAGGATGTGAATTGCTCATATTACGTCGTAGCCATATTTACCTATAAACGTTATTTTCCGTATTTAATATTTTCCTAAACGTATTTATTATTAATTCAATAGAAACCAAATAGGGGTATCTTATTGTTAATAAGAAAATTGAGATATTGCCTACCAAGGTATATGACAATAGCAGTTTTGAAAGATGTTTAATATATATCTATTTAGTCTTAATGACTTCTAGGAAAGGTTTTGACTAGATTTAATGTGAATCCTGTATCTTTCTATTTTTGTTAGTTGAACACCTACTGTGATTTGAAGAAACTGTAAATTTATGGAAAATGATAAATTGGAAAATTATAAATTGACTGACCAAAAGGGTAAATTGACAAAAATGGTCAATTTACAATTGACCAAAAGGGTAAATTGACAAAAATGCTCCATTTACAATTGACAAAAATGGTCAATTTACAATTAACCAAAAGGGTAAATTGACAAAAATGGTCAATTTACAATGGACCAAAAGGGTAAATTGACAAAAATGCTTCATTTACAATGGACCAAAAGGGTAAATTGACAAAAATGCTCCATTTCCAATTGACAAAAATGGTCAATTTACAATTGACCAAAAGGGTAAATTGACAAAAATGGTCAATTTACAATTGACCAAAAGGGTAAATTGACAAAAATGGCCAATTTACAATGGACCAAAAGGGTAAATTGACAAAAATGGTCAATTTACAATTAACCAAAAGGGTAAATTGACAAAAATGGTCCATTTTAAACAGACCAAAAGGGTAAATTGACAAAAATAGTCAATTTACAATTGACCAAAAGGATAAATTAACAAAAATAGTCAATTTTCAATTGATCAAAAGGGTAAATTTATAGAAAGGGTAAATTGAAAAAAAAAAGATAAATTGTCAAAAATAGTAAGAAACTTTGCAAATTGACAAAAAGTATAATTTGACAGAAGCGGTAAAAAAAAAGATAAATTGTCAAAAATAGTAAATTAAAAATTGACAAATATGAAACGGTAAAAGGGTCAAATAGCAACTTGACAAATAGATGAAAGGTAAATATATTCAATGGTAAATTGGCAAATTGATGAAACGGTAAATTGATCAAATGATAATTTGGAAAATAGATGAAACGGTAAATTGGTCAAATGGTAATTTGGCAAATAGATGAAACGGTAAATGGGTCAGAGGGTTAATTTTTAAAATTATATATAGTCAAATAGATAAAACCATAAAATACAAATAGGTTAATCGATAAATAGTCGAATAGATAAAACGATAAATACTCAAATAGATAAAACGATAAATAGGGACATGGACTAATGGATTTGTATACCCCCGTACCGTAAAATAGACGATATTATCCAAAAATCCTTTTCGTACGTTATTCTTTTTGAAGAAAAAGAAAAGGTATGGTGACTACAAAATGCCGACGAACGCCGTCATGAAATGCACCCACGGCATCCCATAATCGCGAAACAAAACCTTTACGAGCTCCTTGAAAGAATTGCCGAAAGACCACTTGCTTTTTAACTTAATTTATTTTATTTTTTTAAGGAGTGATTCTTAGTTTATTACAAAACAGCACCAAAAAGCGACGCTACCTTGAGCCAAATTTCTGATACTTTTACGTCAGAACTCCAGCCCACTGGCTGCGTTTGGAAACGGTGCGCAAATGTCAAATTCGGGACGTGCCAAAAGAATCGGATTTTTGTTGATAACGTCCCTGAAATTAAACGCTATAGACGACCTTTTCCGATTACCATATTTTTTGCTTCAATGACCGAGGCCTAGCATTTCATGGTTTTTCGACCAAAGTCGCTCGCAAATTACGGTAATTTCGACTTTCTTATCTTGTAATTTAGAAATGAGGGAATTTTTTCTTTGAATTTTTCACAATCTTTTTACTCGCTTGATTGCCTTTTCGCTTTGTTTGAAAGTTACATTTATTTTGCTTGAGCTTTATCTGATTATGATACTTTTTATTTAATATGACGGGGTCAAATCGATAAATGCAAGGTCGATTTTTTAAACAAAATAACAAATTTTATATTAAATTTTTTACATTTTAATTAAAATGGTAAAATTGTTTAGTCGCATTCAAAGATTTTAATATATTGTACAATGATTTTAAAAAATTACTTAATCAACAATAGACTTTAGTCTTTTAAAGAATCGATATTTACAAATGAAGCATTCGATTTTGTAAAATGTGGATAGCCGACCGTGTTTCTCAGTAATATTATCTCGTACCGACTAAAATTGGACAGAACTAAAGCGGACTATTTTGCACTGTAAATAAATCTAATATATACAAATTCAAATCGGAAGGTTTAAAGCAATAGACGCTTAAATAAAACCTGTAATTAGTAATACAGAGAGCCAGGACGTACTTGTAATTATCTTTGATAGCGCGCGCTGCTTAATATTTCAAAACAGAAGGACTCGTTCAAATTCGCACGCGCCTCCCGACAGATAAAATCAACTTTAGACTTACAAATAAAACTATCATAAACACGTGACTATTTCATTCAGTGACTAGCGCGTGCGCGTAGGTAGGAAAGAGAGCGGCATTTATTGAAACGCCTATTATATGAAATCTAATAACACCATCCGAATAGGTGATTCTGAAAAAGATCGGAAGTCACATGATTTGGTTACTTTCTGTCATTTTGATTTTCAACGCGCGTGCAAAATTGCGGGAGCCACAATCTATACTAATATATCAAGTGCGCTCGCGCAAATAATGAAATCTTTTATACATACATTTGTCGATATTATATTTCCGAATCACCAGTCAGTGGAGTTAAAGTTCTAATACACTAAGATACGATACGCTAAGGTGTAATATGAAAGTGTAAAGGCTGGTTCACACGGGCAGTGTTTTCCTGATTTTCTCTATTTTCTCGTTTTACCACCTTTTCCCGTTGATTTGGCTCACGGGAAAACGACTGTACACACGGACAAAATTAAACGGACTTTTCCGCCGTCAGCGCTGCCGGTAAACGAGAAAACGGAGAAAAAAATGTTGAAATATCTCTACTTTTTTTCCCGGTTTTCTGAAGCACTTTGAGCTCGACTAATCAGCGAGCGTTTCGCTGTCACGGGATTTTGAAATTCTTTAAAAGTAGGCTTAAGAATTTTTGCGTCTACCACGTGACGGCATAACGCTCGCTGACTGGTCGAGCCCAACGCCCCTCAAAAAAAGGTTATCCGATTTCTCATTACCCGGCAGCGCTCGCTGTGATAAAATCCGGCAAATTTTGTCCGTGTGTACAGTCGTGTTCCCGTGCGCCAGAACAACGGGAAAAGGTGGTCAAACGAGAAAATAGAGAAAATCAGGAAAACACTGCCCGTGTGAACCAGCCTTAAGACACTACTTTACTTAAACCGGTCTGACAAGTGTATAAAGGTTCAAGTGTTAAGTGGGGTGGCGGAGTGGTTAGCACTTTCACCTCACAGTAGCTTGTGGAACCTCGGTACAACTCCTTCAGCGTTAAGTTTGTAAGTTCTCTTTCCACTAGTTAAAGGGGTTTTTCACCGGGTCTTCCGTTTCCCCTTTCCATATAAACTTGTAGACGTGAGCGGTATAATAGTATGTTGTTGGCTCATGTGGCACGAAGAGTTGACCACCTGATTTAAAGGCATTAAAAGTCTCAGGATGACATGGGCCTGAGCTTGAGTCTTGATATTAGCCTAGCTGATTATTATTACTATTAGCACACGCGTACAAATAGTTAAAATCTTTCGACGGTCGTCAATTACAAGACCATGGACACACCAGACTGAGAGAGTGGAAATGGATAGAGATTAGTTTGTACAATTCTGCGAAGTTGGTTTCGCTATAAGGCAAAGGGTGTGGACGCCTATAGCGAGACAGACGGACAGACAAACAGACAGAGAAACGCTCAGATATATATATATATATATATATTAGACATTTCGTGAGGAGGGCTTTGATCCTTAAGCGAATTGCTTCATTGAGGTAGATTGTGGTGAAAATGGCTGCACCTCTTATCCTTTAATTGTGATTAATAGAGCCAAACGGATTTAGCTTTAGTTGGTTTTCACATCAGTCGTAATATATTATTAGTAACTTAACAAAATAAAGTAATTTAAATTTGGTTGAACATAGTTCAAAACTAGCTCATTGGATCCGATTACAATGTTTTAAATTCAACTTTATTCCGATTTTAACACATACTAATTTTCTCAATACTGGTCAATCAAATTAATCGAGTAATTGTGACGAAATCAGAGTAATTATTTAATCGTGTAAATAGCAATAAATGAATAGTCTAAGCGCCAATAGATCAGTCGACTAAGTAGCAATAAATCAGTCGACTAAATAGCAATAAATCAGTCGACTATGTAGCAATAAAATAATTGACTAAGTAGCAATAAAATAATCGACTAAGTAGCAATAAAATAATTGATTAAGTAGCAATAAAATAATTGATTAAATAGCAATAAAATAATGGACTAAGTAGCAATAAAATAATCGACTAAGTAGCAATAAAATAATCGACTAAGTAGCAATAAAATAATCGACTAAGTAGCAATAAATTATTCGACTAAGTAGCGATAAATTAATCAATTAAGTAACATGGAATCCGTCAGATAAGAGTCATTTAATCGACCTTATATGAACTTAACCGATCACAACTTGAAAATTAACCGAATAAAAGCAGTTGTAACCCTTGAGAGGTCGACTCCATACGGTATACGAATGTACGGGATGGGAGCACGCGCTCGCGAACGGGCGTTAGAAAGCGTTGGTGTTCGTTAAGAAATGTTTTAAAATGTAAATTTAGTTGATTTGAAACCCCTTCTCTCTCTCTTTATGTTCGTCGTAGGCACAGGTGCACTTGCAATGAAATGAAACGCCGGGGAGCCCAGTCTCTGGTTCAGCCTTTTAAGGGGATTTTACAAAACGCCGAAGAACAGGTTGTACCAGCTTTGGAAATTTCATTCTATCCAGCCTGTACCCCCCCGTTTGCTTCCCCTCCTTTCTCTTACGTCGAAATAGTGTGATAGTCACCATCAGCCTCTCTTCTTTCACTATTTGATACTGTATTCATCCGTGATTCGGGTCTTGTTCGAATATGGTTCTGCGATTCTATCAATGAGTCAGTTTTAGTATCTGATAATATTATAATTGTCAAACCTGGTAATTTTTAATTCGAATCTGTAAATTTTACACTACGTTTCGAGTCTGATAATTTTACACTACGTTTCGAGTCTGACAATTTTACACTATATTTCGAGGCAGATAAATTTTACACTATATTTCGAGTCAGATAATTTTACACTGCATTCCGAGTCTGACCATTTTACATTGCATTTCGAGTCTGACAATTTTACACTATATTTAGAGTCTGATAATTTTACACTGCATTTCGAGTCAGATAATTTTACAGTACATTTCGAGTTTGATGAAATTTAAAATATGTTGAATCTGATAATCTTACAGAAAATTTGACTCTGATAAAATTTAAATGAAAATTATAAATATGATAAAATTTTAAACAAAATGTTGAGCCTGATAAATTTTAACCCAAGTGTTGAACCTAATAATTTTAGACAATATTTAGAACCTGATAGTTTTATATAATATTTCGAATCTGATAGTTTAACACAACATTTCTAGTTTAATAATTTAATACGAAATTGCGAGTTGAAATTTTGAAATTAAGTTTGGAAATGACGACACTACATCTATATGTCCTGGGCAAACCAATTTTTTACCCACTTTTTGACCCTAAATGTGCTATATATTTTCACGCTCAAAATTAATTTCGAGTTGGAATATCTTATGAAAAATTACTAGTCGGATTATTTTATACAAAATGTTGAGTATAATGATTTGATTAAACCTTTCTAGCATGAAACCCACAATACGCAGGCACTTTACAAGAAACTAAGGATTAATTGATTGTGTGTTTTTTTACTATTCCGATTCGTATAGTTGAGCCACTTTATTGGTTTCGCTTAATAGTTATAATGAAATGTGTCTATTCTGATACGAAACGAAAAGCTAGCCCATTGAAATTCAGCCAAAAGACCCGTAACAATTTACGTGATCACAATTACGATTTCTTATACATATTACCACGGTAATTATTATGTGATCACTGTAACGATTTATTAAATCTATATGATCGATATATTATATGACCACAGTAACGAAACGATTTAAACGATCGATATATGTGACAGCTGTAACCATTGATTAAACGATTTAAACGATCGATATATATGACAGCTGTAACGATTTATTAAACGATCGATATGATCGCTCTAACGATTTTAACGATAGCTATTGTATTTGATCGCTATAACGATTTATTAAATCAATTTTAGATATATTATGTGATCGCTGTAACGATCAAGTAAACGATCGAAGTAAAGTAACGTTTTATTAAAGGACTGCGATAACGATTTAAAATATCACAGTATCGATATGAAATAGCGGTATTGTTTTCTTGTTAAGTTATTCGATAAATAAAATATCATTTCTTTCAAGAAAATCTATACCGAAACCACTGGTTTCAAAGCACGTGCTTCCAAATCCGACCAAAACCCAGTTGACGTCACACATTCATTCGATTATCGCGATACTAGCGGCGCGGCGAGGTGGAGGGCCAATAATAAGGGGGGAGGGAACCGGCCAGTTAACTTACTGTTGTAATATCGCCGAGCGTAGGCTCTCATTTTCCGCCCCTCAAAAAAAGGAAAACTCTAGCGGAGCTAGTTGTGTAGAAACGGGGGATCATTTTCTGCCCGTCCGTTCTAGATTGATGTTATAGCGCCAAAGAGCCCTCTAAATCACGCTACCTCTCTCTCCGGCCAGTCTACGCGCGAGTTTCGTCTGCTCACCGCGTTGTGCCCCGTTAGGCAATTCGTACTCTCCGCTTCACTTTTAACGTCGTGAAGAGTGCGGCTTTTCAAATTTTCGCGTCCTCTGCATGTGCGTGCTACATTGACTCGTGATAATCGGTGTTTTTTTGGATTATGTCATTGAATTGTGAGTAGTTTTTCGTTCATTTTTGAGTTATTAAACGTAAATTTGACTAAAAAATATTACTACTCAATAAAATTGAAACTGGATTGAAATTGATCTTTTCATTATATGATTATTTGGAGGTTATTTTTTATCGTTCTTGTTTTTAGGAAATTAAGTGGTGGTTTGAATTTGCATGATTATTATTATTTGGATGGTTTTCTGTGCTTTATTTGTATTTTTAATTTTGGATTTTAACAATACGATTGAATATTTAAAGTTTTTATTGCTTATTATGAGATTTTCTTTGGGAGGAAGGGAAAACGTTTGTAGTGCGGTTGAACTTGTGACGAAATGCACGATTAGTTGGGCAACTATGATAAACGTTTTTTGCCACATTTGGATTTTTATATATTTATCGAAAAATAAAAATATATTAAAATTCAAAAAAACCATAATGTTTTAATTGATTTATTATCTAATGATGTTATAGAATATTTAGTATACATAGTATGTAGGAATGGGAAACCTTGCCTTTGGCTGTGGAACTCGACGGAGTTTAGACCAAACCCATTTTTGGTGTAACTGTTAAGTGACATGAAATAGCGAGACTACTCTTAATATCTACCTCATATCACATCGTCCTTACAAAAAACCAGTTTGAAATAACGACAAAAGTAATCACTCTTAATAACATTATGCAAATTAAACCGATTGAAAAAACGTTATTGAAAAATCATTACAAGACATTAAAATTCCGCAGGTGTAAAATTTCTTACTTCGCGAGTCCCACTTTAATATCAGAGACTATAGAATTGCCTGTTTTTCTTAATACTTTTTTGATGTAGTGGTTTCTGCCAAATTGTCTAACCCTTAACCTTGATTTGTGGTTTTTAGTCTTGTTTAACTCTCGCATCGCGTTTTTCGTTTGCGGATCTGGTCGGAAAATAATTCTAATTTACGTCCTTCGTCGTCACGAATTTCGCTGGGCCATGTTCTTAAGCCTACTTTAAGAGCCCTTTTTTAGAACCATTGTACTTTTTTATTGGTTTGCTTAGAAATGCGTTATGAAGTGCGCGTTCCCGCCTTATGTGTTTTTATGTGACCATTAATGTTTTTATTACGTATTTTGTTTGGACCTGGTTATAATTTTGAAAGGTCGCTTTTTATTGTTCCTGATGGTTTTTGGGGAATGGTATGTTATGGTTCCAGTTGTTTTGGCTGGTAGCTCACGAGTTCACGTTTCTGATATCAGGTTTAAACTATCCTTGAAGTAACTGGCGCTAGTTACGATAAAAATTTCATCGTTATTTTTCTTTTTAATAAATTGATTCGACTTAACAAAATCATATTATCACCATCATTTATCGATTTTAAAAACTATTTTTGGAACATTCAAATTATATAAAAATTTGGCTAAATGGGAGAACACGAATTACAAGGGAAAGACTAAACGTCTAAACAAAGCAATTTAATGGATTATAGTTTTTGCGGGGTAAAGCAGGGTATGCGAGAAAATAAAATGATATAGGTGGACTTATTGGAAGATAATTTGTATTGTGGAAGATCAAATAACGTTAAGGACTTCTCTATGATCTTGGCTTTTGTGCCGGATTTTTAAAATTGTAATGTGCAGAATATTAATTACATTTTTATGATTTGTTAATTTTTCTCAAATACATTTAAATGTTGGATACATAATAAGTTTAGTAATAAAGGCTTTTAAATCAGAAATTATTTGTATTTTTCAATCGCCCTTTTTCCCGAATTAAGAAGAACTTAAGACGGACCCAATCACGCAAAACAGAACCTAAAAATATGAAACCCAGAATGCGTTTTTATACTTAAATATAAATAGGTTCTTGACGAAACGGAAATGAAAAGTTATCATGCACTATTAATTAGCTTAATCTGTAAAGTGCACGAGAACATTCAAGATCCGTTTGACTGTTTAAAGGGGTTTTCCCCCGAGTTAATCGGTTTCCTCTTTCCATAAAAACTTGTAGAGGTTAACGGTAATAGTGAGTGTAGGGAGCTGTTGGGTCCCGTGGGGCTGGGGCATGAAGGGTTTGCCACCTATGAGCCCCGACAAAAAAAATTGTGTACTGAAAAATCAGTGGACTTTTACTGTTTCACCGGTTTTGCAGTTGAAATTTCAATCACTGATGAAACAACGGATTTTTCACTGATTCGGCTTAAGAGAAAAACATATCAGGCTTGTGGCTTTATTATTTGAAAAATCATTATTCTTGGGACATAAGCTCAGCTTTGCGACACGCGAGTTTTGCGTTTTTACGCTTTCCTTACATAGGCCCCCACCAAATTATTGCCTAGGGTATCACCTTCAGTAAATGCGGAACTGCTTGCCACCACCCTCCTATGAAATTTCACCCAGCCACCCGAATTAAAAGCAATAAAAGTAGATATATGACTTGGGAATAAGGTGGTGCCTTGGGTATTAGCCTAGCTGATTATCATTATTACAATTATTAAATTTATTTCCAGATTCAATAATTCACACCTACAACTGGGTTTAAAAATCGGTTTTGCTTTATTTTATGCGAATTATAGTGACCCAATATCGTTTTAAATTCAGTAATTTGCCACTTTAGTTTCCAGAATTTGATTGGTGGGATTTTCTGACTTAATCGGCGAATTCACTTTGACATAAACTTAAATATAAATTTAACGTGACGGAATATTTGTAAATATCCTCGTTTATTTTTTTAGCTTCGTCAAAATAATATTTAACAGCCTTGGAAGACAGACGAAATTTATTCGATCGAAATACTAGAGTGTTTTCGCTGACGACACGTCCTTTCGGTTTTTCAGTGAGGATATTGTCACCGAAATAAATGCGACAAATCAAGCGTACAAAAACCCTAAATTATCATAAAAATACAAAACCTAAATTGTAGATTGCTGGCCGAAAAATGCTTGCGCAATGTTGCTACCTCGAAAACGGTACACGTACCTGAGTACAATAGCATTGGCCGCCCAATCACCCCCGACATGGACGAGTAACAATACCAAATCGAAACGCATTGTACTATTGCCCAATAACGGCTTTGCAGTTGGGGCTAAAAGAATGAGTGCCACGAAATACATAGTGATTATATGGGTAACGATGGTTCTATAATTAAGTCTACAAATCACATGATAGTTTGATAGTTAAAGTTACCAATCCAAGTTAATTCTACGTAAACGTCACAAACCCAAGCTAATTATGTGAACACGTCACAAAACCCATGCTAATTATGGGTAAACTTAATAAAACCCACCCTAATTATGGGTAAACTTAACATAACCCACCCTAATTATGGGTAAACTTAATAACTCACCCTAATTATGGGTAAACTTAACAAAACCCAGCCTAATTCTATGAAAACGCCACAAAAACCGCAACGAAATCTACGGGGAATTCTATGTATCCGATGATAATTTTATAGTTAACGTCTCAAAACCTACTTTAATTCTTTGTAAACGCCACAAAACCCACAATATTTGTATGGTTAACTCAACAAATCCAAACCTTCTTTAATTCTAAAGGTAACTTCTCAGAACCCACATTAATTTCATGGATAACAGGGCCTATTTTAAGGACTTTTGGGAACTACCCAAATGCGATTCTGCTTTATCCCACCCACAGAAAAAAAACCCAAAGCTTAGTTTCAGTGTTGTTAAACGTAAAAATATCAGCAATGTCACTACTAAATACTCCAGATGGTCAAATCCACGCTGATAGTTAAAAACCGTGATCTTCAGTTTACCAATCCTATTTTTAGAATAATAACTTAATTTGTCAAAAATAAATTTGTGAACTATCCAAAATGTCTTCCCGAATGAAATTTTTTGCTAGTTCTAAATTTTAGAACTACCCAAATACAACTACCCACTAAAATAGGCCCTGATAGATAACTTCTCAAAACATACTTGAATTCTGAAGTTATCTTCGCAAAACCCACGTTATTTCTACAGCTAATATCACAAAATCCACTTCCACTCTATAAATAACGTCTCAAAAACCAATACAAATTCTATGGTTAACAATGTGAAATTTTCGACGTATTTTCAATCTCAATGCTGGGTTAGGCCATACAGTGAATGGGTAACTATCCTGCACACTTAAACCACGGAGCGTTCATTGTACGGGAGTCACGGGACTATCCCCTTGTTATAAATAGACAAAGGCCCTCCCCGAAACCACAATATGGCCACCGATACAATCGGCCATTTCATAGATCGCTTTACAACGGTACTCCGGTGCTGGTGGACTCATCATTTGTGGCAAGGTTATTCGAACAATTCCATTATTCCCCAACAATGATTATAGAGGTTTTCTCTTTCATAGACCCGTTTCGAACAAGTCGGGCAACACCGCAACGTTTTACTTTGGAAATACAAATTTAGCCGTCTATTTCGAGACTGAAGTAACAGACCTCGGTAACAGATCGAGATTAAGCCAAAACTATTAACCTAATTTCGCAACGTTTCGGTTGCAGTGTAAAGATAATCAGCTAAGCTAATACCCGAGGCCTAAGTCAACTATCGACTTGTAAAGACAATAAAAGGTGGACGGGTTATAATACGTAGGAGGGTATATATACATAAACCCCAAAGGAAGGCTAGAGTTGTTGTATGTACGAGAGTTCGATTTGTTTAGGTTATATTCAATTTTCAAATATTACTTTTGGGTATGAGTTAGTTAAGTTTTTAGTGTTAGAGTTATTTTTTTTGTAGTGTAATGGGAGTACCTTTGTTTCTCAGTGGGTTATTATTATTATTATTATTATTATTATTATTATTATTATTATTATTATTATTATTATTAACTTACTTTTTAAGTGATACATTATGCTTTATTATTGGAAAGTTTAATTTTATTAAATTTAACTTGTAGCTGGATTAGTCTCAACAGAATTTTCAGAAGGAAGCATTCATTTTATTTTTATTGAATGTTGCTAAAATTAATTATAAGTTACTATATAACTCATTAAAGATATCTCTACCATAAAACTAAGACAGGCCAGGCTACCACGAAGGAAAATCTTAGACGAAAGTATCAACCAAGACCGGGACTTCACAAAGTGTATAGCAAATTTGTAAGCGTTAATCGCGCTTCCGTTTGAACTCCTCGGAATTCGGTTACCATTCAAAATCACTTTCGAAATCTGTAATTTTATTTAAAAGTAAAAACCGTCAGCGGAGACTGGTTTCCGGTTTATACTATATACCTAACATACATCAGGAAATTCCACCTCTAGATCCTATATTTATTGAAAAGTAAATTACACCGCTTTCCTGAAAAAAGGCCCAGCGTCGTCCTCCGCTTCGAACCGGGCCTTCAAATGTAGGACATTGGAATAAATAATTGATAGGGGTTCCAGATAGACAGGCTAGAAACATACAGGCGGTTTGACCCGTCACTTCGGCCCGTTTCAATTTATGCTACGCTGCGCGAAAGGGAATTCGACTTTTTTAGTTCGATTTTTTCCCCCTTATTTCAATTTCCTCCGTCGTTAGTTTAGCTACACTCAAATGTGGGATTTATTAACAATCGGGTATACCCACTTTTGATCCGAATCGAGAGACAGGTCGCTTTGTTTTTATTAATTTCGTAGTTTGTGGGATTTTTGGGTTGGCGCTTTTAATTTGTTATTTTAATTTATTTCGGGGCACGCTTTGCTTTTCATTTTTCGTTTTGTTATTTTTTGAATGACGTGATTTTACTGATTTAATTAATTGGTTAATTGGTAGTTTTTTTTCCGCTTTGTGGTTGATTTTTTATGGAAATATTAATAATCAGCTATTCCAATTTCATTTAAATTAAATTATTTAAGAAAATCGTTTAATTAAAGCACAATGTATTTTCATGTAGGAATGAAAAAGGTTTTGTAATAACTCGAATACGAAGCAAATCTGATTAAACTAAATTATAAAATGTTAATAAAATTTAATTAAGATTACGGTTACGTTTGGATTATTTAGCCGATATAAGAAAAGTAGAGAATTAAGAGATGTAAAATATTTTAATGGTACGAAATGGATAAATTTAAAAAAATAAAAATCTATTTAAATTAAACTAAACGGTCTAAATAAAAAATATACTTAAATTAAAATAAACTATTTAAATAAAAAATAGAGTTAAATTAAAAAAATCGATTTAAATAAACAAAATCGATTTGAATAAAAAATCGATTTAAATAAAAAGTCGATTTATTAAAAGTTGATTTAAATAAAAAAAATTATTTAAATAAACAAAATCGATTTGGTTTTTATAAAACAAATGAAAAAACTTGCGAACTCTTAATCTACGACTGCCGTGGGAAAACACTTTAAATGTATGTTATTTTAAAGCTTTCTCCGTCCATGGGTAGTACATAAAAAATAAAAACTAGTTTTTGAAAAAAAATATTTAGTAACTAAAGAATAATTTCAATTTCGAATTTACATAAAAACAACCAAAAACCATATTTTCCAAATCAACAAACAACTTTCAAAATACGCGATTTAAAATCGAGGTTTACTTTTGGCAAACCTTTAAATAAAGCCAAAATTACGATCCTTCAAATAGACGCTTAACGGGGCAAAATCCATACGTACGAAAAGATAATTCACTTCAACGATTACCTGAAATAATAATAATAATAAAATATATTCGTACGTAAATTCTAAAGAACTTATCGGCTTTTGTGTAAAGTTAAACAAGTTTCCATAGAAAATATTTCAATAGCCCGAAGACACGAATGCCAACGCTTCCTGATGCCAGACCTGCTCAAACACGGATTATCTGCTCAGTTTATCGCGTTAAACCCGTGGATAAACTCGCGCGAAAAGTTCCTAAACGTTATTATAATCTGATAATAGTACTAAGACTTATACCGGCAGGCAATCTGTAGATTTAAGAATGCGTACAAGTGAACTGATAATAGGAATACGCAACTATAGCCTTGGTTTTCATGATTTCCGGTAGATATTCTCCGCCCATTCGGAGACCGAGCCCGCCATCGTACCGGAGTGTCTCCCTCCCTCCTTACCTTGGAAAGGGGGATAGATTACGACAGGAAAAGCAGAAGGGGCGTGGTTTTTCTTTGGGGAATCATGAGACGCACTGGGTATTCTCTGTTCACCTACATTAATTCTTTTTAGAATGTCTCGATGCGAGTAAAAATGTGTGTTCTTGGCAGCTAAGAGCAACAAACACAGCACCCCACACAAGGAGAACGCAAACCATCAAAATTATAGTGCATTTTATTGCGTACAATTTTCATTGATTAGACGGTTTAACGCCGGCTGCCGTCGGAAGGGGAAAATTCGGAAATTGTCTTCCCCCCGCCCGTAAAACGTTCAGCGTAAAGGCTCGTCCAATGAAATTTGTACACAACACTGCGTTAGCGTGTTTAAAGGCTAGCTACGTTATCCTTGTGTTTGTTGCTCCTAGCTGGCAGAAATGGGATGTGCTTTAGTTTAAATCCTCGTGACCAAAGTGTTCTGTAGTTTATACCTTTTCTTTTTTGTGGAGATAGATAATGAAAATACACGTTCACTTTAAGAGGTAGCGTTTTCGATGTAAATTTTTAAAAACATTTGTGAATTATTGACCTCGTATGGTGATTGGTTATATTATTTTTCTTATGGAATAATTGAAAGTTACTTTGAAAGACATCTGGTATAAGCAAGGAAATTTATTATTCAAGAGAATTTCTTTGTTTACCGCATTATACCTTTTTAATTGTTATAATCTTGATTTATTTTCTTTTGTTTAGTTTTCATTTTAATTTTTATTTGGTATTAATTTTAGTTATTTTATTTTACATTTTATTTTGTATTCGTTTTATTTGTGTTAAGTTTATTTTATTACAACGTCAAATTAACTAATTATAATTTAGGAAAGATGAAATTAAATCTATCTGCTTTTACAAAACGTTAATCTGGGACTTGTGCAATTTATGAAAGCGTACAATTTTTTTTCGACCTAATTACAAGTAACAATTTAATTTAGCTTAATTAACTTTTAGATTATTTTACCAATACAAGAAAAATGTCAATCAATTTGGCTGGCGAAATGATAATAAAATATTTACTAATTAAGAAAATACAAAAATCAATTGCAATGAAAAATATAAATCAAATACATTATTAATAAATTTAACAAATTTAAAATAAATAAGAAAATAAAACGTAAAACGTATAACGAAAATTAAAAATAAGGCCCTTGAAAAAATTAAAAATTTTAAATTACAAATCACAACCCAGAAGTCACGGAAACTATTTCAAAATAATTGCCACAAATCATCACAATTAATAGCATTATTTCTGACAAAAACTTGATGTAAGACCACCTGCAACGATAAATAATTCCACACTTAAAACATTTCTTCCAAAGAACCCCAAACGTTACAGCAATAACCCTTTGATATTAACAATTCAACAAACATTTCCACAATATTGCGTAACAGCGCCACCCTGGGGTAGCGGTCGTATTGGGCAAATGCGTTAAGGTTGCAGCCCCCAAGGGCAGTTCCTGAAGAAATCGACAGGAATAATTATTTAAATTTAATGCTAATAATTGCTTATGGTGATACCTTTTTCTCGACTAGCTAATGGCTTTCGCCGGATCCGTTTGGCGAGTGAAAAAATCAAAATGAAATCATTTATAGTCTTATTTGTCTGGAGGGCTGCTCATCACGCCTACGTCAGACGCGTGACGTCAGCCTGTATGGCGCCAAAAGTTACTTTTCTGTCGCGAATTTTGTAGATTGAGGTGGCTATGGTGAAAGTTTTTTTTAATGATATATATATTTTTTTTAGTTTATAGTTTTAAAACTTTTTTAATTATAGGGAATGCATAATTATTTTTTAATTGTTTCTTATGAGTTTTCTATTTCGTAATTATCTAGTTTCTGTAATAAAGGGTTATTTTGTGGTTGTGACAAGTTATATTTTGTGCTTGTATGAAGTTGGTAATCCATTTTTTTTAAAGATTTCAACAGGAATTTTTGAAGGGTTGTAAATTTATTTTATAATAAAATTTAATAATATTATAAATAATAATTTTATTCTTTTTATTCTTAGGAAATACGGGAGTTTGGAATTTTAAAAAGGAATTATTAGTTCGAGATATTTTCATACCCAATACTTATCCAGAAATATGATACCCTTAAAACGTAAAACAATGACTTTTCCGTTAAAATAAGGCTTGGCTTAGGTTTGAGTGGTCAATGTTTCAAGATATTTCGGTTTTAAAATTAAATATGAAAATTTTAATTTTATATTGCATTAAAGAAAAATATTCTATTAGTAAAGCAGGTCCTATGACGATGAATATTTTATTTTTACATTACGTATTCTTGAAAATTTTAATTCGGCCACCTGAATTAAAGGCAGTAAAAGTCGCTAGATGACTTGGACCTAGGGTGGGGCCTTGGCTATTATTATTTATTATTATTATTATTATTTTACTAAATCTATAAAGTTTATCGCGGAATAATCACAACTTAATAAAACCTCGTAAAGGCGTTTGGTACATGGGCGTACTACCGCGATGCCTCATCGGAAAATCAACCGGTATAAAGCGGAAAAGGGTTTTGCGACTGTTGAGTAAAACCGCACTCGCGAGGCGTTCCAGGCAAGCCTTCTTTGGTCAAAAAATTCATTCTCGTGTAGGTGAAAAATTCCCAATTTTTTTTTAGCGCTGCCTGTTACCTCAGACATTTTTCGAATCCGTAGGTGCTATGTTGAATAAAAATATCGTCGAAGGCACTTTGCGTTATTTCGTTAAAAAATGAGATAAAACAAAAAAGCGACAAGGTAATAGAATTCGAAACGATGCTTCCGCAATAATACGTTATTTGCGTTGTTGTGAAACGCGCAACCCCGTTTCGTTTAGCAAATATATTGGCTAATACTCGTTGGCGTTTCCTATTTCTATAAAGTTTAGTTTAGTACGATTGTTTATTCTTCTTCTACGCAATGAGATCGAAGTGCAGCGGGACTGGATATGGCGTATTATCAGAAGTAAATGAACTAGAGTTGTTAAAATTAATCGAAACTTTAACTCCCTTAAGTCGAAGTCCAGTTCCACTACGGAATTATGGGTAACCGAGAATTATAGCGTTCTTAATAATAATAATAATAATAATAATAATCGGCTAGGCTAATACCCAAGGCACCACCTTAGGCCCAAGTCATCGAGCGACTTTTAAAGACATTAATTCAGGTGGCCGGGTTACAATGCGTAGAAGGGTGGCGGCAAGCCCTTCATGCCACGCGAGCCAACAGCTCCCTACACTAACTATTACCGTTAACCTCATCAAGTTTTTTTGAAAGTGGGTAGAGAACTTGGAAACTCAACGCAGAAGGAGTTGTTCGGAGTTGTCACCCAGTGCCACAAGCTGGCATCGAACCCGGCTCCTCTTGCTGCGAGGTGAAAGTGCTAACCACTCCGCCAGCCCACCTACACTTTTAGTTCATTTACTTCTGATATCCAGATTTCACGCTTGTTCCATTATTAAACAACTATGGCTGCGCCGTCACATATCGTCACCTTAGTAATCTGTGTATAGATCGAGAAAAGTTTCATATACTTCTGAAGCGTTATAAACTTGCATACTAATCGGTATACCTATATCTCGTTAACTTAAGATAATAAACTCATATAAAACTACCAGAAGTAGTCAATTATATTTCCTTTATCAAACAAGTCCTAAAAAAACATTGATTTAATTTTAATTTCTGGCTAGTAAAATGAAAGCTGTTCTTGTAAAAATGTGTATTTCTTGACAGCAAGTTGTAAATCTATTGGTGAAACTGAACTGATGTGCTAAGACTTGTTAATATTAAACACAGATATCCTTATCGGCTAGTAAAAGTATTTAATTACAAATCATTATAATTATAATTTATATGGTTAAAGCTGGACTGATGAAAACAAAAATTGTGTGTAAAAAATTATTAATATTAATCCCCCATAAATCACTAAATAGTAAAAAGGAGATATAATTAGTAATAATTATGTGGGAAATAGATAATGCTCTTCATTCTAAACCGTATGGGTATAGACGGACTGATGAAAAGAGAAAAAACCATACACTGGAAATGGTTGGATTATAGTTAATTAAAAATTTGATTAAACGATGACTCTCGCGATGGAAAACCGAAAACTGGCTCCTACTTAAATGGTGTACTAACAGTACAGACGGACGATCTAGCGCCGCCTATAAGCCACCCTTGTCCAAACTGAGAAAAACACTTTCATCCAAATGTTGTCGCAGTCCCATCTAACCTATCATTATATGGCGTTATGAAAAGATATGATATTTAGCTGGAAGATGACTATCGTTCCATTTTCAACGTCTAGGCGGAAGACGTTTCGCTTCGGCGAATCGCGGTCACTGTCACTCCTCCGTTACAGAAATGTCCGGAGCAACTGACCATATCGACACTTTATACATAAATTAGTATAGTTTATTACTCGACTTTGCTCGTTCGCGTGTTCGTGGGAACCCGTGAGTGTGAATATTTGACGAAATCATTTTCTTTCATTTAGAGGCCTTGAGCCCTTTACATTTTCCGAGTTAATTTTCCTGTTGTCGTTAATATTTTTGGGAAAGGGATCCTAACGGGTTGAGGAGGGTGTTCTCCCAGTCCCAAATTAACCTTATTTTGGTCGCGGTTTGATCCAGTTACGAGAGCCGCGTTCGATGATTCTTAATAGGGATCCTTATCGATTCGCTCCGTGTTTTTGATGCTGTTGATTTTTATCGCGTTTTAAACGCTGTAATTTGAAGGTTAATTGAGGTATTAAGTAGGTGCAATGAAACTACTAGGGATTACGGGGGATAAGGCGTTGTAGACTGGTCATAAAAAAATTGTTTATTACTTGGAACAGTTTTATTCAGGCCCGTCTTAAGACCTTTTGGTGCCCTGGTCTAAATTATAACTTAAGACATTTGCGATCCCAAAGTCCCAACGGTCAACCTTTGTATGTCCGTTGTCTAAATTCACCTACAAAATAATCAAACCAAAACTTTTAATTTCAAAAGTATAACATAGGCCTACTGAAAATAAGATTTTTACTAACAGTGACTCGCTGTTAGGTTTTAGAAATTGTTGGTACCGTATGATACGCGATGTGGCGATGGGTCAAATTATGAGCATAAATATTATTTAACCAACTAAACCCTTATCCCTAGAGTAGAGGCTGTATGGCTGGCCTTTCAGGGGGCCCTGGGCTGTAGCCCATTTAGCCCATGCCTTAAGACGGCCCTGGTTTTATTTAAATAAAAATGATCTCGCGTAATAATTTACGAATTCGAAATTTTGTAAATTCCCTGGTCCTCGGTACTTGCTAAATAAATTACTTCCATAAGTAACTTAACATGTAAAGTTTTGTACATGATTTTTTCTATCTCTTTTATTTTACCAAACTTACAAAGATAACTTAGTAGAAGGATTAGTAAATTTAGTAGTTTATGTTAGTTTCTTTCCCCCATTGGTTATCCAAATTCAAATTAACAAATCAGATAAATATATCAATTAACAAAGCTAATTTTGATCTACAAATTCTAAAAAATTACCTCTTGATTTGAGACGAGTGTTTTCAATCACCAATTTTATGTTTCTATTCAATTATTATTTATTATTACGCAAAAAAACCATGTCAATTTTAAACTTTGCTAAGCCTTGGTCTCAAATGATGAACAAGCTCCAGAAGTATAGTTCGCGAAGACGCAACCAGGCGGCGCTTTTTCGATATTTTTGCCAATGCTGGTCATAAATAACACGCAATTATTATGTTGCATATGGTTTTTCCATATACCTAAATTCTCAACATTTTCTTTTGATTTTAATTTATTTTCAAACATTAATTAGGTCGTAAAAATCATTTCAGTAGTGAAATAATTTGATACTAAATCTTAATTATTTATTCCGGTTTTAATTTTTTTGGCCAAGCAAAATTCCCCTTCAACGTAACAATTAAATCAAAATAAATAAGTGAAAGACCTGAAGCTACAACCTCTTTTAAAATTTAATAACAATGTAACCACTTCCTAAACCAAATACGTTAAACCTAATATCTATCCAAAATATATAAAAAAAAAACAAACAATTTCGCAAGAGGGATGACGCAACGAAGCCCCGACCAGAAATCCTTACTCCACATTTTGAACCAGTAACTCTCGCAAACATTGATAGAAAGTTATAGTCTCATAAAAACCGCTCTATATACCCGAAAAAGCGAACTTAATGCCAAAATATGCTAACTCGCATTTGTTTTTCGAAATTCACACGAACTGTTTTGACTTGGGAGAATTTACCAAAAGTATTGCATAGGTTATTTGATTTACCAGAAAATATATATTAGCTCTTCAACATTTATCTCATAGAAAACACGTATTTGACTTAGGTTCCTCAACGTGGAAGAAATTTTGGAAAAAAATCCACAAACCCCAAATCCTAAAATTTTCTTCCCATGGACTTTAAATGGAAAATCCTAGGATCGACCATACCAAAGACTTTATATAGAAAATCCTTAAGAAAATCCAAAATCCCGTAACCCAAAATTGAAATGTCTGAGCACTCGATTCTGTTCGCTTCGCGCAAATGACGTAGCAATTGATCGGTATTTCACAGGTATATTGGAAAAATGGCGAAATTATTTATTTTCTCAAATCTGATATTTCCGAAAAGCGACACGAAATCTATTGTTACCAAAATCTTTGCAAGGGTTAGTATTTATATATAATTATATAATTATCATTTCCCAATGAAAAACCACTTTATACACGTTTAATTTTAGAGAGCTTAAGCCTGTATGACGAAACGTGTAGCGCAAACTGTATAAACGTACGGTATTAAAACAAATTTTTAAATCAAATACGTGAAATTATGAATAAAAGACAGATTAAGCAACTCCTCGGTAACGTGAACTTATAAAAGTGTACAATTTACACTCCCACAAGTTCCTCGTTCCCGTTTTCGAGGGTTTGCTTAATCTGTTTATTATTAATAATTTCACGTATTTGATTTTAAAATTTCGTCCGTGATAATAGTCTTCGGGACTCTTGCAAGATCTTTATTTTAAAAGCGGAAGAGCCAAAGGGTAGGAATCCGTATTGACGCGTCCCAGATTGGACTTACCATATTTTGCCAGTGTGGTATGACGAATTCCCCCCTCCCCCGTCCTAGTAATATTTTGATAACGAGTTTGGAGGGGTCGTCAGGGGGGGGGATGCAAGCGACTCTGGGTAGGCGTCCCGCGAGAGTACCTGAGCGGGCAGGTAGAGGTTCGGCTCCGGCTTGAAACAAAACACCCACGGTCGGAGTTGAGCCAAGGTCGCTGTGTTTCACTTTCAGCGAAAAATTACGAGAAAACTTGAGATAGGACTCGCGAAGATTTTGTTAATTCTGAGTCTCCAAAAGTCGTTATATTTCGCTTGTTTTTAAAGCGGCAATTAAAATGTCATTGTGGTTGGGTGGGATTTGTTGGCTTATTGTGCAAAAGTTACGAAAGTTAGCTCTTGTAACTTTTTCAAGGTGTTAAAAGTTTCTGGATCTAAGATATTTTTTTTTTAAATTCTTTTACGTTACCTAATACATAATTTTATTCAATGATGTTATGTGCAAATTATGATCCCGAAATTATGTAGTTTTATAAAATTTGAAATTTGTAATCTGAAATTTAATACAATTTTTAATTCAAGGTTAATTTATTACTTTAAAATTGGTATCGATTTACTCTGAATTGTATTTTGAAGTTCTTTTGTCCGACGTCGTATCAGTGGCGTATCCAGGGTGGGGCACGTTCCCCCTCGAAACGAATGGTTGTATGTGCAAGGGGTTTTGTTTTCAGTTTTTTGACTTCCTCCCCCAAGAGCCAAAATCCTGGCTACGCTACTGTGTTATACATTCCCTAATAAGCGTTAAGTTCATTGAAACGAATTTTGTCCATTCCGTAGGTAAGCGATAAGTGCCTCCAACCAATTCTAAACAGTACAAAAATAAGCGTGCATACATAAATTTCTTGATATAAATTTCAAACAATACAAAAATAAGCGATAAATTCCTTGAAACAAATTCCAATTATTATAAACATATGCGATAAATTCCTTGAATAAAATTTATTACATTTCAAAACTAAGCAATAAACTTCTTGAAACAAGTTCCAATCTCTATAAACGTATGCAATAAATTCCTTGAAACAAATTTCTGACATTTCAAATATTAGCGATAAAATTACTTGAAACAAATTTCTGACATTTCAAATATTAGCGATAAAATTACTTGAAACAAATTTATTACACTTCAAATATTAGCGATAAAATTACTTGAAACAAATTTATTAAATTTCAAATATTAGCGATAAAATTACTTAAAACAAATTTATTACATTTCAAATATTAGCGATAAAATTACTTGAAACAAATTTATTACATATTAGCGATAAAATTACTTGAAACAAATTTATTACATTTCAAAAATAAGCGATTAGTTCCTTGAAACAAATTTATTACATATCAAAAATAAGCGATAAATTCCTTGAAACCAATTCCAATTATTAAAAACGTATGTGATAAATTCCTTGAAACAAATTTCTTACATTTCAAAAATAAGCTATAAATTCCTTGAAACCAAT
Organism: Leiobunum rupestre; assembly: GCF_980474605.1. Taxonomy (NCBI): domain Eukaryota; kingdom Metazoa; phylum Arthropoda; class Arachnida; order Opiliones; family Sclerosomatidae; genus Leiobunum; species Leiobunum rupestre. The sequence goes on along the minus strand of NC_143385.1, from coordinate 52,860,267 downwards.
TTTTTACATTTCTAAAATAAGCGATAAATTCCTTGAAACAAATTTATTACATTTAAAAAATAAGCGATAAATTCCTTGAAACAAATTTATTACATTTCAAATATAAGCGATAAATTCAATGAAACCAATTCCAACATTTCAAAAATAAGTGATAAATTCCTAAAAACCAATATTTTTCGTTCCTTAAATGAGTAAATACATTCCAGTAAAACAATACCCCTCGCAATATCCTGTATTTCCTTGTGGAAATAAGCGATAAATTCTTTTAATAACAGTTTCGCGCGTTCACTTAAGGTTACACTTTCGATGAATCATAATTTATTACTCTGAACAGGAAGAATAAAATAAAAAATAAATTATATATCGAAGGATAAAAAATAAATGCATACAAACCTTTCGCGCGTTTTCGTTACCTCAGAGAATTAATTACCAGCAAATCCTACCATAAAAAAACATTCATCTTTTAAAACATTTAAATTCAAATCGATGACCTCTCTTAAAATCATCTTCAAACCATAAAAAACTCAGCGATAACTTTTACATACGCAACGGTTTTTTTAGTTTTCGTATATTTACTCCCGTAAAGGTAATTTTCGATTGGTCACAGACATCCTAAAAGCCCCCTCATCCCCTGGCGGCCAGCTGCGAAACTAATGGAGCCGACCACCTAGTGGTGGGAAGTCAAAGTTTCCCATTTAAACCCTTCGCCCTAACTTTATGACGTCGTCTACGCCGTGAACCTTCGCTATCAAGCTGTCAACTGATCTCGACTGTTTAAGAGTTCCGTCTATGGAAAAGTTCGCTCTAGGTTGTCAGTGAGATGCAAAGGCGGCAGGGGGTTCAATAGCGCTGGCAAATTAAGTCGCGCGTGTTAGTTGTAAAGAGTTGAAGCTTCTGGTATTTTTTATTATTTATATATCTCACGTCAGATGCAAAAAGTATTGTGATTTTGATTGCGCTCTTTTTTACGACGTCCCTGGTCGTTTTATGGTGAACTTGAATTCTCGAAGATGGTGATTTATGCAGTACGTCTTTTTTACGATGGTGGAGGTTTTAGACTCTGTATTCGACAGCTAAGACATTTGAATTGATGGCGTTGTTAATTATTGTATTGGCAGTTGGCGATTAACATGTTAAATGTTATCATGTTTTGGATACAGAGAGACCAACAAACTATAATCAAAATCCTTTTTAAAGAGCAACAAACTATTATCAAAACCACTATAATTATTACCATTATTGTATACCAACAGAGATACCAACCCACTATAATTAATACCATTATTGCAGACCAACCCACTATAATTAATACCATTGTTGTAGACCAACCCACTATAATTAATACTATTGTTGTAGACCAAACCCACTTTAATTAATACCATTATTGTAGACCAACGCACTATAATTAATACCATTATTGTAGACCAACCCACTATAATTAATACCATTATTGTAGACCAATCCACTATAATTAATACATTGTGGTAGATCAACCCACTACAATTAATACCATTATTGTAGACCAACCCACTATAATTAATACCATTATTGTAGACCAACCCACTATAATTAATACCATTATTGTAGAACAACCCACTATAATTAATACCATTATTGTAGACCAACCCACTATAATTAATACCATTATTGTAGACCAACCCACTATAATTAATACCATTATTGTAGACCAAACCCACTTTAATTAATACCATTATAGTAGACCAACGCACTATAATTAATACCATTATTGTAGACCAACCCACTATAATTAATACCATTATTGTAGACCAATCCACTATAATTAATACATTGTGGTAGATCAACCCACTACAATTAATACCATTATTGTAGACCAACCCACTATAATTAATACCATTATTGTAGACCAACCCACTATAATTAATACCATTATTGTAGAACAACCCACTATAATTAATACCATTATTGTAGACCAACCCACTATAATTAATACCATTATTGTAGACCAACCCACTATAATTAATACCATTATTGTAGACCAAACCCACTTTAATTAATACCATTATTGTAGACCAACGCACTATAATTAATACCATTATTGTAGACCAACCCACTATAATTAATACCATTATTGTAGACCAATCCACTATAATTAATACATTTGTGGTAGATCAACCCACTACAATTAATACCATTATTGTAGACCAACCCACTATAATTAATACCATTATTGTAGACCAACCCACTATAATTAATACCATTATTGTAGAACAACCCACTATAATTAATACCATTATTGTAGACCAACCCACTATAATTAATACCATTATTGTAGACCAACCCACTATAATTAATACCATTATTGTAGACCAACCCACAATAATTAATACCATTATTGTAGACCAACCCACTATAATTAATACCATTATTGTAGACCAACCCACAATAATTAATACCATTATTGTAGACCAACCCACTATAATTAATAACATAGTTGTACAACAGCCCACTATAATTAATACCATTCATGTACACCAAACCACTATAATTAATACCATTGTTGTAGACCAACAAACTACAATTAATACCATTGTTGTGTACCAACAAACTACAGTTAATACCATTGTTGTTTACCAATAAACTACACTTAATACCATTGTTGTATACCAACAAATTACAATTAAACCTGTTTGTACACCAATAATCAAAATTATCGTTGTAGACAAAGGAAGTATTATTAAAATTATTGTTGTATACCAACGAACTACAAAACCCAGTAGAACTATTGTCAAATATAATTTAATAATTATAACGTACTATAGAGTAGTACCAGCCGGTATTATCTTACCATAGTCCATATTACAGTCGAAGCTCGGAAATTTGCATTACACTAAAATAAATTTTTATGATGGATTAACATATTTAAATTAAAATTATTTTATAGTTTGACAAACATAACCTTTCATAAAAACTATAAGAAAAATAATTTTTAAACCAAGTAAATATTATTTTTATAAATAATTTTTTCCACTTTACTCATTTAACAATAAAACTTACCCTTTTTTAATTTAAAATAACACCGTTTAAAAGTCACGTTAACAAATCAAAACTTCAAACTATTGAAAAGACAATATAATTTTATAAATAATGGCTCCCACTTCACCTTTTAAGCACTACCATTCTATCGTGCAAAAACTGAAATAACGCCGTTTAAAAGTCACGTTAACAAATCAAAACTTCAAACTATTGAAAAGGCAAGATCATTTTATAAATAGTAAGTTTCACTTCACTCTGTAAACACTACCATTTATCCTTGTACAAATTGAAATGTCAAATAACGCCGTTTAAAAGTCACGTTAAGAAATGGAAACTTAAGTCTACAATGAAAAACAATATAATGTTTTAAAATAACGGGTCCCGCTTTATCCGTTAAACACTACAATTTACCCTTTTCCAAATTTAAAAAAACGCCGTTTAAATGTATAAGGTTAACAAATCAAATCTTGAATTTATTGTAAAAGTCAAAATCATTTTATAAATAGTGGGTTCCACTACACTCGTTAAACACTACAATTTATCCTTATACAAACTGAAATATGAAGTAACGCCGTTTAAAAGTCACGTTAACAAATCAAGACTTAAGACCTTACAGTGTAAAAAAAACTCGTAACCTTAAATCTTTTAATTAATTCGTTGAAGTGGCGTTTGACGTGAACGCCGGAGAGGCTCTGCGAAATCATCGTAATCAAAACAGTAATAATAATGGAAACGTGATGTCATCAGACGTGATCTATCAAACGTAATGACCCCGTTTTTTTCCCTCGCGGGATTTTCTGCAACTCTTCTTTCGTTCGCATTCCCCCCCCCCCCCCCCACGAAGTAACTTTTACCCGAGAGCACTTTCGATATGTGACCTTATTTACCCCTAAAAGTTCTTCGACCTAAACATTCCCCCGACGAAGGCTTTACTGCATTTTTACTTTAGCTGATATGATGAGTCAGAAATTGTAAGACAGTACATTATTAAGCTAATATAAAGGAAATAAATTATTATTTTTTAAATATGCTAATTTTCGGAGGTGACACATTTATGGCGTGTTGAAAAATATATTAAAAATTATTTAAGTCTTAAATTAATTTGTAGGACAGTACATTATCAAGCTAATAAAGAAAACAAAATTTTAAAAAGTGCTATTTCTCGTAAGTGAAAAATTTATGGCGTGTTTTAAAATTATTTAATTTTTAAAGCAAGTGTCGGCTCAACGTGAAGAAGTTTTTTTTCAACAGATGTCGCTAGCGTTGAAACAAGATACTTAAGCTACATTTTGACCCAAAAGGCGGGACATAAAAGTACCCCTCGCGTTGATTGGCTCGTTTGTAAATTTGACAAAAACTTCAATTGTAGTAATTTTTAGAAATATATTTTATGAGCTGTATAAATTAGGTTAAATCCCAATAAGTAGAGTTTAAGTTGTCTAATTATAATACTCGACAATGGCTCTCTGAAGACGTTATCGTTTCGCTATTTTAAATTTTAGCTTCATTTGCCATTAATAGATGGCACTACTCTCTCCTGTAATTTTTTTTTTCTCAAAGAATGGGATATATATTCATTACCATCTCTAATAACAATGGCCTTATCATTATACAGGTGGCAATGATAGAGCCAACAGTTGCTTTAATTTAATTCGTAAATTGATAAATAAATATCTGGGGTTCTAATTGAACTGAAAGTTTTGGACACATGGTTTGGTTTGTATGATTGCCCACCTGGTAAAATTTCAAATGTCTTTTCTAAGAATTGATAGTTTCCAAAATCAAGTTGAGTTTGTATATACTTCTCACTCAAACTCGAAATCAAAAATCACCACGTAATGGAATGGCCAATCTACATCTTTTAGTAAAACAACACTTAAGTTTGGACAGAAAACGCCTAATTTCTCAATTTTTTTATTCTTTTCCCTCGCGAGTTCGGCCGAATTATTCATACACTGTGAGGTAGCTATTGAACAAATTTAAAATGTTAACGATTTCTAACGGAAGTGGTTATAAGTGAATGGGCGGTTGTGGGAAAAACAGCAAAGGTATCTCCGCGTATATTATTTCCTTTAACATGATCACACCCCTGCTAAGCAGTCATTATATTCGATAAATCTGACCGTTCGAAATTTCCTTGATCGGAGCGAATGTGTATCGAGGTCCCCCAAAACCGACGAATATCGTCTCTTTTCCATTTCTTGGAAATCTTGGCATACTTTTCCCACTCGAATCCGCTTCGGGCGATGCGAGATTTATTTTCAGATTTTCTTTTCCGCGCCGTGATTGCCTCTCTTCGCCAGTTTCGCTTTACCGCGAAATTAGTTTCTCGGCGTTTCTGGGTTTGGTAGATTCCGTTATAAATTGGGCCCCCATTTTTAGGCCGGTTTTCAACATTTTCCAAAATAAATTGTTTTGACTTACACTCCTCAGTGCCGAAAGAAAATAATTCAAAAATATTTGTTTTTTGAGGTTCTTTCATTCAATGAAATGTTTCACTTAACGTATTTTTTACAGGCGGCTTTTAAATAATAAAGTTATTTTGAGGACGATCTATAGTTTTTTGAAAGGACCAGATTTTATTTTTTTACAAATCTTAATACGGTCTTTAAAAATCTCAGGACCATTTTATTTTTTTTAAATCTTAATACGGTCTTTAAAAATCTGAGGACCATATTATTATTTTTTAAATCTTAGGACGATTTTAAAATTTTCCAAATCTGAAGAAGATTTAGAATTTTTTTTAATCTAAAGACGATTTTTAAATTTTATTAAATCTGGAGACGATTTAAAAATTAGTAAAAGCTGCACACCTTATAAACATTTTTATGTCTGAGGGCTATTTTAAAATATTTAAATACCCTTATTGATTTATAGTTTTTGGGCTGTTTTTTCGGTCGGATTTGAAGGTTTTAAAATTGACTCCTAGATTTCTTAAATCTGTTTATTAGATTTTAGATTATTTTTTGAGTCTAATTAAAAGTCACTGTTACTTTTACAAATTTTAGGTAATGCACAGGGAGTCAGTGACACTCATTTTATTCGAGTAGAATTTATTGAAATAAATCTTAAGAATTATTTACTACTAAATAGAGCAGTGCTTATCTTGAATATTATAGTTAAAATATAGAAAAGAAATGAAAAAAGCGATTTTAAAATTGAGAGACGCGTACAATCAACCGTAGCTGCTAAAAGTGGGAAAACTCGAAATTCATTTTCTAATTCGCGGGTTTATACAACAAGAACTTGTTGATACCATTTTATTGCCTGGCCTATTCTTTGTTGCAAACTACATTCACGCGTAAATAAAAACGGCTCGGGTCGTCTAGTTTTTTAGCGCACCGTTAATGGATTTTAAACAACGCATTGCTCCAAATTAAATTTAAAATGACATTAGAAAGTTATAAAACCCGCGCTTTTTTAAACAACTGCGCTAGATTGAAAGGGGTAAACGCGATTTTCGTGTTTTTCTCTTTAATTCGTGCATGCTTTTCCCAAATAGAGAGAAATTGCCTGTCTCGGTGCAAAAATATGCTAACTTCGAATTTTGAGAAAATTTGATTTGTATTGTCGCCTTATAACATTATTCCATAAGTATGGTATTCTTATGATCACTATTCGCGACGTTGACTTCTTCAGCGGGCTTCAACGTCGTTTCGCCTCAGGTAGCCTTTGACAGCACCTCACCAGGGGGCGAATTTCTTTCTGTGATGACGTCACTCTATGAATATAACTCTCCGTATTATATTTCTCAAAAACGAATATTTATTAATCAATATTATATACTTATGCTAGTAGGAATTGACAACACGTTATTGTGATTAGTTAGAGTAATATTTTTAAATAAATAATCTTATTTTATTGAATCAAATATTGCGTAAAAGATCTAACGTACAGGGATTTAAATTCTAAATTGATTATGAAAATCTGTGGATCATTTCCACGTTTTAAAGATCAGTTTGAAATATACCCTTTTTTATTTCGAATGTTTTTTTCCCGGTCAGATTTCAAGATTTTCCTGGGAAGTGTACCCTGTTTTGACCCCTGGGGTTACGTCTAATCTAGTATTTTAGGATTTTTGCCAATATTTGGGTGTGTAAATGCTTTTGGGCATATGTTTCATACCAAAAATACAGTATTTGCAATGTTTATTTATAAATAGAGATAAAATTTATACTACGAAAATATGAAATTACGATAATTTAGTGTTGATTAGGTTTGTTAAATAACATTACAGCATCACTGTAATTAATTTAAAATTCCGTCCTATATTCAATTATCTAATTTAAACGCATTTTCTTCTCAGGGCAAAAATATTTTTATCAGTTTTGCAGAAATCAGAGATACCGTATTTTCGCGTTGAAACAACGAATTGTAATTTTGTAAAATCCTGTTTTAGTGGGGAATGAATTTTCTCTCTCTTTTCGTTTGGCGAGATCGTGAGCGCGTGAGAGAACCATTAGTTGAATTGAACTCCTTTATAATGTTAACCTTTAACCATGCTGCGAATATCAAGTCGCGATGAATTTGTGGCTTGCCGAGACGTATTCCACACTGAATACCGTATCGTACGTATTTTATTTTAGATATATTGTTCAAAGTCAAATAAATTAAAAAAAAAACGAAATAGTAAATCGTAAAACTGAATGCTATAGTCTTTTAGGTTTCTACTTTACTACTGTCTTAACACGAATATTTTCTTCTTATACCCTACTATACCTAAACGTTGCTACTTTTAAAAATGACTGAATAGTAGGCTTAAAACAGCGGCCTGTTTTTGCTCTAGTGCGGTCGAAACCCTTGTTATATCGTCGTGTACCTTGCTATACCTAAACTATGACGTTAGGTACTTTTCAAAAAGATGGTATAATAAGCTTAAAACGCCGTCCTATAAGTTTTCAGCTTTAATAAGGTCCAAATACATCATATGTCGTTGTGTACCCTACTATACCTAAATTATGACGCTTGTATACTTAAAATAATTTTTTGGTCTTTTACGGTGATCACGGGGAGAGGTTTTGGGGTTAATACCGTCCAAACATGTATTTTGTCGCGTATAACGCTTTTCATGGGGAAAGGTTTGTCTAAACATCTATTTTGTCGCGTACACTGATTTACCTAAATTATGGCGGATACAGCGGAGATGTTATGGCACTGTAAACTCTCTTTCTCTCAGGATACGCCACTGTCCCTTAACTAGTACAAACCCTCGTCTACATGTCTAAGTACGTTAAAGACATCCATTTGGTCGAGACGCCATAAGTCAGCCCTTTGGTGAATTTGTGGCGGCCAGGAGGAGAAACTCTCACGCGTGGTTTTACGAATAAGAATTTTAAACAGTTTGAAATTTCTGTGTTTCTTTTGGCTTTCGCTAGTCTATTGAAGAACTAGTTGAAGCGGCACGATCATACTTGACTTCGGCGCCCTCTGCCGGGGCTCAAATGAATAGCGCAGAATCAAACCCACCTTTTTCTTTGGCAAAGGAAACTTCATATTGTTCCCTTTTATTCAAGTCGGTCAGGGTGTGCGCTAAGCCTTTTTAAATTGTTGCTTTCTTGGGAAGGAAAACAAGTTCGCAACAGCCACAATAACACGTGCGGCTCCGGTTGAAAATTGTAGTGACTTGCATCGGTGTTGACATTCAAAATTGGGGCACCTTTTCCTAATTTTCTAAACTTTCATTAACTAAATGTAATAGTAAATGTAGGGAGTTGTTGGCTCTCGTGGCATTATAGGGAATATAACCTACAAAGCAAATTTTATGGAAGACTCCTTAAATTTTTCAAATTTCCCTGTACAGTGGCGCCAAACATTTTTAAAGCCAAAAGCAAGAGCGACGAGAGCTGCAAACGTGGGTGTTCCATACCAAATACCTGAAGTTATATTCCCTTTAAGGCTTTCCACCACCCCCCTACGCATTCTAACCCGGCCCCTGGTAATTGGCTTTACAAGTAGCTAGTTGACTTTGGCCTTTGGGTATTAGCTTAGCTGGTAATTATTAATATGAAATGGAATAAGCAAACTATTTTCGAGTAGATTTAACCGAAGCGGAAGAATTAAGGAATTGTAATTCCATTTTATGAATGTAGATGGCGCTATATTTTAAAAATAAAATTTTTAACTTCTAGAAGTTCTTCCTAAGCGTTTTCTATCGCGGGTTTAACTTATCTTAAGCATAAGGATTATAACGCTCTTCCTTTCTCCCTTTATTAGTAGCGGTTCATCCAGAGATGGCACCACCCGTAACACGTGTACTTTCTAACTTTTCCATGTTCTCCCTTTTCGTATGGGTGTATTTTTAGTGGCAGTTTTGTGTCCCTTTGAGCTAATTCGGAGCTTTTGTTGTTATTCTAATTGTATTCTTTTTACGATCTGGTATTTTGCTATTTTTAGACCCACGTGGTTCTCGCATTCCCGGGTTTTTTGCTCAACTTTGAAGTTGATTCTATTTCCGTTACCTCACAGCGCACGTGGTTGATTTCCCGCCCTTCTAGATCCTACGTGGTCTTATGTCCCGCCATACTAGAGCCCATGTGGATCTACTGGGGTTGGCTGCCGCCTTTATAGAACCTAGGTGGTTTGGTTGCCGCCAACTTAGAGCCCAAGTGGTTTTATACAGATCAATGTAATGATTATTTGGTTGGCTGCTGCCATTTTAGAGTCTACGTTAATTTATTTCCCTTTTTTAGAGTCCATGTGGTTTTACACGCGTTCATTTTAAAGTCTAAGTGGTTTGGGGTCCTCCATTTTAGAGCCTTCGTGAATTGGTGTCCTCCATTTTAGAGGCTTCGTGAATTGGTGTCCTCCATTTTAGAGCCTTCGTGAATTGGTGTCCTCCATTTTAGAGGCTTCGTGAATTGGTGTCCTCCATTTTAGAGCCTTCGTGAATTGGATTCGCCATCTTAGAACCATGCCACCAAGTGGTTTTCCTCTCTATAATCGAGCGAACCTATGTAACTCGTTTCCAGCCATTTTGAAAACCCATATATTACTAAGTTATGTAAGTCATATGAAAAATAATTTTTCCTAAACGAAGTGTGTAGGAAATTCTGTCAGCAAAATAAAACTACTTTGAATTAAAACTTTTGACGGAAAAAAACAAATAAATAACACACAAACAAATCCTTTTTAAACCGAGCGATTCCGTACAAAAATACAACTTTCGTGAATTCTATTATCCGTTAATTAATTTAAATCTACCCCATCAACAAATCATTTGCCAAAACATGGCACAAACGTACGCTTTATTAACCGTATCAAACATTGCCAAGTAAGACAAGGTAACGGTACAAAAATGCAGATAAATATCATCTCCGTTCCTAAAAAGCCTAATGAATGAACGGGGGTCGGCGGATGAACCGCGGTATTCGGTTTAATCCGAGGCGAAACGCTCGATTCCGCTCCAAATGGCGTGAAAGTTAACTGAGTTAAGTCCATCCACTTCCTTGTCGATTTCACTTCCTTATGGGTTTCGCTTTACCGTGATATTTTTTCTATCGCGTCTCTTCTCTTTGATTCACTGAAAGCGATCTTTGTTTGACTCCCGAGTCCGATGAAGTAATTTTTCTCTCATCCTTGGTTAGGTATCCATTGATGCGTAGCCTCATCAAGTCAGCGAGCGCACGGAACGTAGTTAAGAGAGGGTAGAAGAGCGACATCTGGCGCCCTTGGCTGCGACTTTAACGAGATGCCTTCCGACCGGGAGAGTAGCAGTAACAGTAGCGGCCGTAACGGAACGACTACTAGGGTCATCACCCGGCGACCCGCGACCGGCTTGCAGACTTTGGTAAGTCCGCAATTCTCTATGGGTGTTCGGGCTTGGCTTAACTTGTTTTTACAGTACAAAGTGTCTCAATTATTAAAAAATAGACTAAATAGTTTCTGGGGATAATAACATTTAAAGGGAGTAAAAACAGGGCTATTACTAAATTTCCGGAATTAAATTCCCTGACATTTCCAGGTTTTCCCTGACTAGAATAAATGAATGGTTTGAGGTAAAAAACTTGAAAAATATTTTCTTTAAAAAATTTATTTGCCTGATTGTTTGGGGTAATTTTGAAATTACCTTACTTTTTGGGACTATTTGCAAATTACTTGACTTTTCCCCGACATTTTGGAATCATTTTCAAATTACTTGACTTTTCTCTGACCTTTTGGAAACATTTTCAAATTCCCTGACTTTTCTCTGACCTTTTGGAAACATTTTCAAATTCCTTTACTTTTCCAGGTTTACCAGATCGTGTACGAACCCTGAAAAGGGGTTTTGGAAATTGGGGGTAGTAATTTTTGGGCAGTAGTTCCAGAAACTTAATTTTAATTCGCCTTTTCACACTCAGTTAAATCTGCACTTCAGTATATACTACGATGGTAGTTTACGCAGTGTGTTCTTTAAGAAGAATCGTATTTAGACCAATCGCCTTCCATAAAGCTAGGAGGAACGAACGCCTAAACAGTCGAATTTTCCTTACAGCGGTAGGAATAGAATCTCCTACAGACTTTTCATCCTAAAAGAGAATCAACAGCCTTTCTATCCTCCAAATCGCGAAATTCCTTAACCACCATCTAATCGGTAGATAAAAACTACAAACAGAAAATAAGTTTTCATTGAAAAATATGACGAAGGTAAAAATGTTGTTATTCTAGGGAACCCCGACTTTCTAATTAATGATCGAAATTTCATTAATTTCGGGATAAAATCTTTTTTTTTCAAAAACTATTCTTTTGCTGTTAATTGGTAGTCCAAAAGTGTTAATGAGTGTCAATATCGACTTAACGGTATAATAACGTTCCCTAAATGTGCACCAATAATAATTTACTGATATTCTTTTGGAAATTAGAAATTTTTGTGCGTGGTGTATTTAAGAGAAATCCGCAAATTTATTCTAACGGAACCAACGTTTCATTTAATTTCTCACGTACCAAAAATTTAAATGATTTTTTTACAAAGTGTTTTCATTTTGAAAATCCAGCCCCTGAATTTTAAAAAAATTGAAAACCACCGTAGACAATTTTTGTGAAAATACTTCTTGAGACATTTTGTACCAGCAACCCACAAATTTCAACTCTTATGTATAAAATCTAAGATTAGCTCCAGCACACAAACCTTCCGAGCTAAAACCGCGGCTACATCAAACAAATTTCCTTAGAAAAAGCCCCACCCAATACTTTTTCACCATACATTAAAAAAATACCTCCAAGATTGAAATATAAATCAAAATGACAAAACCTTGGCTACCATAAATATAAATAACCCTCAACCAAGCTAACACCTGACTAATACCTATATGCGTCACACTGGAAAAAATCGAGACACTATGGGCATTTGTAGGTGGTAAGGCTGGAAACGCGAAGAACAGCAGTGGGCGCTTTAGAAACTGAAGTGCCGGTCCAGAACCAGGGTTCAACGACTTGGTTTAATTTTTTTACGCTCGTTTTTAATCCGGTAGAAAACAATTATGTGTGCTTTCAAGAGGTACTGTTTTATTATTGATGGTGGTATTGTAAAAGAAAGCAACACCCCCTAGTGATGGATTTCGGAATTTTGAAAAAATTGGGTTAATAAAACGTTTGTTCAACGTCTTTTGTCGTTCTGATGAAAGTATTTTTATTATTTGGTTGTTAACAAGCGCTTTCTAGTGTTTTTTTTTATTGTTTGATTGTGTGGTTTTTATATTTTGGGGATGGGAAAATGACTTTTAGGGTGTGACCTTGGACTTGCTCGGTTTCTCACGCTGTTAGCTGCTTAGTTTCAAATATTATCTTATTCATTTTTAAAGTGATATCTAATTTTTCTAAATTAAAATTTCTTAGTTTGGAAATTGCCCCTTTTATTTTGCATAGGTTTTTATTTAAACCGGTTAAGCTTTAGTTAAACTTGGTTTGCTTTAAATATTTCCCAAATTCGACTAAATTATCCTATTCTTTTTACAAAACAAATTATTTTTAAACTTAATTTTCTAAATTAATCCTTTTCTAAATTCTACATAATATACGAAACTATATTTTCTTAATTACAGACCTGTTTTAGACATTAAATATCCGGTTCGAAATTAATTATACTTTTCGAACTTAGTTATACTTTTCAAACTTAATTATACTTTTCTAAACTAATTATAATTTAATTAGTTAAAAAATGAATTAGTTTTTATCCTAGAGTTCAAGGGTGGAAAGTAGGTTACATTAATTTTTAATTAAACTCCAAGTCCCTTTTAATTTTCGAAATACCCCATAATGGGATTTTTAATTAGCGCTTACCCCCTTATTAAGTAATTTAAAGTATTTCGTAATATTTAATTCCACATTTTGTGCATTTATTTCAGAGTCCTGACGTAGTGGCCACGCAAAAGCACGGTGAGTACATCAACTTTTAAATTTTTAGTACTAACCATTTCATTTTTTGCCACAATTATCTCCGTCGAGGGTTCAAAACCCACACAGTTTCAATTACCATAATAACAGTAATTACGACATGTTTTTCCAACCTTTCATTTAAAAAAAAACCGGCAGACAAGCCTTATATTATAGGCTGCCTCCCCCGGCAGCCCACACGGCCATAAATTTATTACAAAATCGCGGAATAAAACAATCTAATGTCATCACAAGCCAAGCAGAACCGCGCCACACAACGGGCGTGCCGCCCGCTGAACCCCGCAATAGAAATGACAAAACTTAAACTTGGTAAAGCCGGTATCCCGTTTCAACATTATTTCTTCTGTTGGCTAGACTATGCTATCGCCATCTAGCTTCGATTGTTCTCCAGAGGTGAAATTAGGCCTAACACTTCGTAATATCCGTTTTCGGAGGTTGCGAAAAAGTGTTTCGCAACCGTTTGTGGTAAAAATACCTTCCGTGCGTTGCCACTTTTGTACGTGATGGTGATATCTAGAATGCGTTCGACCAAGTCGTAGAAGTCCTTTTTTTGGGAATACTTAACACGACAAGATAGGTAACAAAAAAAAAGCCTATTTACACTAGCGGACTTTTAACCTGACTTGATTTCATTTCAAAGCTCAATTTTGTACAAAACGCGACTATATACAAATTATATTTTTTCTTTTAATTCTACAATCCTAAAAACTATCTCTTTTTTTGAAATTGTGTTATACCAAAATTCCTTCACTATCTATTAAAAGATAGAGGCTGAATAGGGCGTAAACAAATTAGTGATATCATTACACCAGGTACCTAATGCGGGTTGTCATTTGGAAAATTGAGGCAAGCTTTGACGTCATGCTATTTTAATTCGGTAAATTGCAATCCTGAAATGGCATCTTATTATTTCTTAATTAATCCATTAATTTAGTATGATTAATAATTTATGAAGTTAATTTTATTAAGTAAGCTAATTATTTAATATTATTTTATAAGCTAAGTAATGAATTAATATTTTTGATAGCAAAATATTAAGTTTAATTAGCTGAGTAATAAGTTTAATTAGCTGACTTATAAGTTTAATTCCCTGACTTATAAGTTTAATTAGCTGACTAACTAGTTTTAATAGCTAAGTTAATAATTTGATATTCATTTATTAGCTAACAAAATAAGTTAGTATGGAATTTTAATAGCTAAGCAAAAAAGTTAATATGGAATTTTATTAGCTAAGCAAATAAGTTAATATGGAATTTTAATAGCTAAGCAAATAAGTTAGTATGGAATTTTATTAGCTAATATAAGCAAATAAGTAAATATGGAATTTTAATAGCTAAGCAAATAAGTGAAAATGGAATTTTATTAGCTAAGCAAATCAGTAAATATGGAATTTTATTAGCTAAGCAAATAAGTTCATATGTAATTTTATTAGCTAAGCAAATAAGTTAATATGGAATTTTATTAGCTAAGCAAATAAGTTAATATGGAATTTTATTAGCTAAGCAAATAATATGGAATTTTATTAGCTAAGCAAATAAGTTAATATGGAATTTTATTAGCTAAGCAAATAAGTTAATATGGAATTTTATTAGCTAAGCAAATAAGTTGATAGGGAATTTTATTAGATAAGCAAATAAGTTGATAGGGAATTTTATTAGATAAGCAAATAAGTTGATAGGGAATTTTATTAGATAAGCAAATAAGTTAATATGGGTGGTGCCTTGGGTATTAGTTTGCACTCCCCACTGGTTTAAGGGGTTTTCCCCCGAGCTCTTCGGTTTCCCCTTCCATAAAAACTTGTTGAGGTTAACGGTTATAGTGAGTGTAGGGAGCTGTTGGCTCGATCGCGTGGCATGCAGGGCTTGCCACCACCCTCCTACGCAGTGTAACCCGGCCACCTGAATTAAAGGCTTCAAAAGTCGCTTGATGACTTAGGCCTAAGATGGTGCCTTGGGTATTAGCCTAGCTGATTATTATTATTATTATTATTATTTATTAGCCTAGCAAAACCAAAATAAAAAAACAATAAAATTAATTCATTGTAGCTTAGCTAATAAATTAAAATAATATACATTTATTCTAGCTTAGCTAATAAATTAAAATAATATACATTTATTCTAGCTTAGCTAATAAAATAAAATAAATTCATTCCAGCTTAGCTAATAAAATAATAATAATTTACATTAGCTAAGCTAGTAAAATATTAATTTATTCTAACTAAGCTAATAGAATATGATTTTATTCAAGCTAAGCTAATAAAATATTAATTTACTCTAGCTAAGCTAATAAAATAGCAATTTACTCTAGCTAAGCTAATAAGATAATATAAATTTAATCGAGCTTAGCTAATAAGATAATATAAATTTAATCTAGCTAAGCTAATAAAATAATATTAATTTAAATATTTATCTTACAATTATTAGCTAATATAAATTAAATAATTATCTTAGCTAGTATAGTTTAAATAATTATATTAGCTAAGATAATAAATTAATTTATAATAACTAAGATAATAAATTAATTTATAATAACTAAGATAATAAATTAATTTATGATAACTAAGATAATAAATTAATTTATGATAACTAAGATAATAAATTAATTTATAATAACTAAGATGATAAATTACTTTATAATAACTAAGATAATAAATTAATTTATAAATATTAAATAATTTATATTAGCTACGAAAATTAATTCTACATAAATGTAATAACCCTTTTAACTTATTATTCGCGAATTTCTCTAACGTTTAATTTCATTGACCCATCTATCTATGAATAGATAATAAGGACAACTACATTAGTCATAAAAATTTCGTACTAAATTTGTCCAATTTCAATAGGATGTGAAGGTTTTTATCTTTTCTTTTCAATAATTTTCCTCCGAAGCGTTTAGTCATGTCTAGGCCTTCATATACTCGACTACACAGGATGTCCGACTTAGACCAAGCGTGAATTATTTTGGGTTTTCTTTAAAAAAATATATATTTTTTTAAATATAAAATGATGATTTTTGTAGTGAAAACTCTTCATTCGCTGAATGGTCATCGCGACTAAATATTATAGCTATAAGCTCATCGTTGTCTGCCATGAGGGTACTGAAAATGTGTTTTGTTTCCATTGCAGAGGAATGGACCACATCTAAGAAGGTCGTCAATCATAAAACCAAACAGGTAAATGACTGCCAATTTACTTTACATATTTAAAATATTTTGAATCAGCTTTTTCAGTTTACATAGAGGCACGTAGTGGCGAACTCAATAAGCTCGTTGTTCTTCTGCTAAGCGCACGCTTTCTGCTTTATCGTCTGCATAGTTGTGAATTTCTTAAGCAAGCTCCCTACACCAACTATTACCGTTAACCTCAACAAGTTTTTATGGAAGCGGAAACCGAAGAGCTCGGGGGAAAATCCCTTAAACCAGAGGGGGAGAGAACTTGCAAACTCACCCCAGAAAGAGTTGTTCCGAGTTTCCACCCAGTGCCACAAACTGGGATCGAACCCGGCTCCTCTTGCTGCGAGGCGAAAGTACTAACCACTCCGCCACCCCACTTCTTGTTATGGCAAGGAATATCTTTCGACCGCTAATTTTCTAAATAGGCGCTGTGTGTAACGCAAATTTCGCGTGCTATTTGTCGCCATCAACGTAACCTGCTATTCATTCTGCCAACAAATAAAAAAAGTCCTATTAGCTTGTCCTGAGTAACTGAAGTGTAGTGTTTCGTCTTTGTATGTGAGGTAAAATTTGCATTCGGTAATAGTAGTTTCTATTAGAGCATAGTGCCGATTTGATTTGGGTCGGCGGCGGCGTTTCCCGAAAATCACTAGGCGGCGTTGATTTTTTTAGGCGGTAGTGGCGGCGGCGCGAAGATGCAAAAGTAAATGACTCAGCGGCGGTGGTTCGGCGCTAAGTGGAAAAAGTTAACGAATCGGCGGGGGGCCCCGCGAAGGGTCCAAAGTAAATGACTCGGCGGCGGTGGATCGGCGCTAGAGAAAATATCGGCGGCGGCACGAAGGGTCCAAAGTAAATGACTCTTCGGCGGCGGTTCGGCGCTAGAGAAAATATCGGCGACGGCGGTGCGAAGGGGCAAAAGTAAAGGACGCGGCGGCGGCGATTCGGCACTAGAGAAAATATCGGCGACGTCGGTGCGAAGGGGCAAAAGTAAAGGACTCGGCGGCGGTGGTTCGGCGCTAGAGAAAATATCGGCGCGGGCGCGAAGGGGCAAAAGTAAAGGACTCGGCGGCGGTGGTTCGGCGCTAGAGAAAATATCGGCGGTGGCGTGAAGGGGCAAAAGTAAATGACTCTGCAGCGGCGGTTCGGCGCTAGAGAAAATTTCGGCGGCGGCGTGAAGGGGCAAAAGTAAATGACTCGGCGGCGGTGGTTCGGCGCTAGAGAAAATATCGGCGGTGGCGTGAAGGGGCAAAAGTAAATGACTCTGCAGCGGCGGTTCGGCGCTAGAGAAAATTTCGGTGGCGGCGTGAAGGGGCAAAAGTAAATGACTCGGTGGCGGTGGTTCGGCGCTAGAGAAAATATCGGCGGCGGCGCGAAGGGGCAAAAGTAAAGGACTCGGCGGCGGTGGTTCGGCGCTAGAGAAAATATCGGCCGCGGCGCGAAGGGGCAAAAGTAAAGGACTCGGCGGTGGTGGTTCGGCACTAGAGAAAATATCGGCGGCGGCGCGAAGGGGCAAAAGTAAAGGACTCGGCAGCGGTGGTTCGGCGCTAGAGAAAATATCGGCGGCGGCGCAAAGGGTCCAAAGTAAATGACTCTTCGGCGGCGGTTCGGCGCTAGAGAAAATATCGGCGACGGCGCGAAGGGGCCAAAGTAAAGGACTCGGTGGCGGCGGTTCGGCGCTAGAGAAAATATATATCGGCGACGGTGAGAAGGGGCCAAAGTAAAGGACTCGGCGGCGGCGGTTCGGCGCTAGAGAAAATATCGGCGACGGCGCGAAGGGGCCAAAGTAAAGGACTCGGTGGCGGCGGTTCGGCGCTAGAGAAAATATCGGCGACGTCGGCGCGAAAGGGCAAAAGTAAAGGACGCGGCGGCGGCGATTCGGCACTAGAGAAAATATCGGCGGCGGTGCGAAGGGGCAAAAGTAAAGGACTCGGCGGCGGTGGTTCGGCACTAGAGAAAATATCGGCGACGGCGGTGCGAAGGGCCAAAAGTAAAGGACTCGGCGGTGGCGGTTCGGCACTAGAGAAAATATCGGCGGCGGTGCGAAGGGGCAAAAGTAAAGGAATCGGCGGCGGTGGTTCGGCGCTAGAGAAAATATCGGCGATGGCGGCGTTGCATCGTCGGCGCTAGGCTCTAGTTACTTTATTAGATTTTTCACGAATTGGAATAGTGAGTTACTAAATAGAATCTGCTAAGTAAGGTCCCACTACCATTTATATCATCGCAATACATGAACTAATCAAATTCATACTGTCGTATAGATTCCCAATAATTTTTATAAATCTCTAAAATAAATAATTGTTCTTCTTCAAGAACAAATTTTATATTTGGAGGGTCTTTTCGAAAACATACGAGATAAGTGTATGGTCCACCTGATTTTACAAAGTTTGTTTTAGAAGAAAAATAGTACGAAATATTTCATAGACTAACTCTCTAAAGTTATTTCGGACTAAAATGCAGTTTATCCCTAGGAAATATAATTAACATTTTATCTAATTTTGCGAGGGTACACGTTTTATTTTTTTGACGTAGATATATACTTAGTATCAGCCGTTTACGTCACTCGTTTATTTTCATGGGGTAAATTTTACACCGGAAGTGTAAAAGGAATATAATCTCTAGTATTTCTGTTTCCCAGGCCAAATAAAGGTTACAATATTAGCAGCTCCATCCTATGGCTTTTGTCATTTCTGGCGCTGCTTAGTGCTTTTTGGCACGGAGGTATTTCTTAAAATTGTTATATTCCCATTTAATAATTTACATTGAACAAATTGCATCGTTTAGAGATTTATTTGAATTAAAATTTTCCCCTATTACGCTATTATAAAACTCGAAGCGTCTGCTTAGCAGACGACAATCCTGCCATTTATGAGCTTCTGGCGTTGACCGCTACGTGGCTAATTGAA
This sequence comes from Leiobunum rupestre, assembly GCF_980474605.1. Classification (NCBI taxonomy): domain Eukaryota; kingdom Metazoa; phylum Arthropoda; class Arachnida; order Opiliones; family Sclerosomatidae; genus Leiobunum; species Leiobunum rupestre. The sequence goes on along the minus strand of NC_143385.1, from coordinate 52,840,806 downwards.
AAGGTGAATTGTTTTGTTTGAAAGGTACCGTTTAAAAGAAAATTAAATACTAGAGTTTCGCACTAAAGTATCGAAATAACACTAACTCAATCAATTAAAACCGTATCATTTTACAAAGCGGTATTCTTACAATCCTGAAAAACGTATTTGTACCCGTATACACCCAATTTAGACCCACTTTTCAACACAAAACACGTTACCTAATAACAGTCCTTTCCGAGACTTTCAAAGAATGAATATACACTATATTTCAAAATAGAAAAAATAATCATTGTTGAGTGTTTAAGACGTCCCTCGTGTTGAAGAAATTTCGCTCGTGTGAGGGGCGTTGCTGGCCAAATATGATTACTTAAGCCTCGTCCGTTGACGAAGAAAGCGAACAAGGGTGGATCTCATCCCCGCGTGTGTCTAAAGCGTGGAATGTTACGCTACTTTGATTTCGAAGGAGGCAAACGGTTAACCCTTTGTGGCTTTGGGCTGATTACAATTGCCTCGAAGATGTTCGAATCTCTCGCGAAACGCGCGACGTGAAGTTATGAAGAAATTTTAGTTTTGCGTGACATTGAATTGGAGTCGAGCCGGAGATGGTAGTGTTAGGAGGCGACATTCGTAGTGGCCAATTGATTAGGGCTGCTCCTCGTCTCGCAGGAAGTGCCCGTTTGCCATTCTTTTTTTGTCTGGTTTTGTTCATGGGTTCGGCCACATTAAAAAAATACTCGTTTGCCAATTTACATTCTCATTGTTCTACCGATATTAACCCGATAACGATATTTTAACCGACATCGGCATTTTACCGATATTAATATCATACCAACGTCTCAATTTTACCGATATTAATATCATACCAACGTCTCAATTTTACCGATATTAATATCATACCAACGTCTCAATTTTACCGATATTAATATCATACCAAAGTCTCAATTTTACCGATATTAATATCATACCAACGTCTCAATTTTACCGATATTAATATCATACCAAAGTCTCAATTTTACCGATATTAATATCATACCAACGTCTCAATTTTACCGATATTAATATCATACCAACGTCTCAATTTTACCGATATTAATATCATACCAACGTCTCAATTTTACCGATATTAATATCATACCAACGTCTCAGTTTTACCGATATTAATATCATACCAACGTCTCAGTTTTACCGATAATAATATCCTACCAACGTCTCAATTTTACCGATATTAATATCATACCAACGTCTCAATTTTACCGATATTAATATCATACCAAAGTCTCAATTTTACCGATAGTAATATCATACCAACGTCTCAATTTTACCGATATTAATATCATACCAACGTCTCAATTTTACCGATATTAATATCACACCAACGTCTCAATTTTACCGATATTAACCCGAAAACAATATTTTAACCGACATTGGCATTTTACCGATATTAAACCGATAACGATACTTTAAGTGACATTGGCATTTTACCGATATTAATCCCATCCCAACATCGCAATACTACCGATATTAAGCGTATAACGATATTTCAACCGGCATCCGAAATTTACCGATATTAACCCGATGATATTTCCACCGAAAACCCGTTTTAGGATAACTTAAAACCATTTACTGGACCGATCTATTCCTCTTCCAACGACATTCAAACGATTTGACAATAGACCTTTCTATAAAATCCTAGCCAACCAGGCCTAATACTCTCACAAAGACCAAATAGCGCTACTTCAGAAGGACTCGCAAACGCATTTATTCTTTGGATTTTAAAATTCTGCTGAAGCTCATTTTCATTTGATTGGTATTTTCTGAAGCGTCACCCATAAAGTCGATTTTCAAAATATAGCTAAGGTAGCCTACGTGAAGAAAGTATATTTCAAAATATAAAATACGTTTATAACTGAACTATTTACAAAATCAATGAGATATAACTATAACCTTTAAATGAGTATGATTTTGATCAAAAATCCACTATTTATCCAGACAACTAGGTTGGCAGGTTTGCCAGAGAAACCTGTTATGAGCCGCCCTGGTTCATGAAAAATCGGGACAAACCTTCTGCCCCTCTATACACAAGTAAATAAGCACATAATTTGTATTTTATAGAATGGTCTATTTTATCGAAAATTATATTTTAACCGAAATCACAATTTATTAAATTAAGGATTTATATTCATCTTAGCAATACGTCGTTTTAGAACGTGTCATTTTCAATAATAAGACTAATAATTAACAGTAACCAGAGTCAATAGCAAGATTAAAAATTAAACGTTAACCAGAGTCATAAAAATGATTAAAAATTAACGTTAACCAGAGTCACAAAAATGATTAAAAATTAACGTTAACCAGAGTCACAAAAATGATTAAAAATTAACGTTAACCAGAGTCACAAAAATGATTAAAAATTAACGTTAACCAGAGTCACAAAATGATTAAAAATTAACGTTAACCAGTCACAAAAATGATTAAAAATTAACGTTAACCAGTCACAAAAATGATTAAAAATTAACGTTAACCAGAGTCACAAAAATGATTAAAAATTAACGTTAACCGGAGTCACAAAAATGATTAAAAATTAACGTTAACCAGAGTTAGAAAAAATGATTAAAAATTAACGTTAACCAGAGTCACAAAAATGATTAAAAATTAACGTTAACCGGAGTCACAAAAATGATTAAAAATTAACGTTAACCAGAGTTAGAAAAAATGATTAAAAATTAACGTTAACCAGAGTAACAAAAATGATTAAAAATAATCGTTAACCAGAGTCACAAAAATGATAAAAAATTAACGGTAACCAGTCACAAAAATGATTAAAAATTAATGTTAACGAGTTACAAATATAATTTGAAGTTATCGGCAGCGCATAATAAGATTAAAAATTAACGGAATCCTTTCATTTACTATCCTCAAAAATTGTTTAATTTAATTAAGGTAAGAATGGCAAACCTAACGGTCCCCCTCTACCTGAAATCAATTAAGCCAAAATTTCCCAGCATCGCCTTAAATTCTTCGAGAGGCAGCTCACGGGGTAACAATACAGCGTGGAGAAAATAATCCATTGTTGAAAGTTAAGTCTAAACCGGCAATTATCGTGGACATTCCCCGAAGTCTCTTCGAACAATAGCCTCGTTTCGAAGCCGAGTTCGAAAAATGTTAAAATACTAGTTTTGGAAAACGGCGTACATTGCGAGTTTTCGCTAATAGGGGCGGGTCAGTCGCTTTTTTTTATTTCGCATAAACGCGGCGCTATTTTGTCTCATTGAAAATGGAGATAAATTTCATTCCTGGCGTTTTTTTAATTGGTATTAACGGTATCGCGAGTGTGATAAAATAAAATATAATTTTGGACGGTCGGGAATTCGGCCTTCACGCCGTCGGAGACTGGATCTAGGTCAAATTGCGATGGCTGCGCGCACAGTTGCCTCTCGATCTCCATTATATTCAGTCTATATGCCTTCGCTCCTCCGGAGGAAAACCGGCTTTTGCTGGGAGATATTTTGGAGTTTATCAAGTGTTCACTTTTAACCCTTACTTCATACCGGTACATTCTTTGTTGGTTTTTACCTGATTGAGTGCTCCGACGGTGGTGACATCTCATAGTTTCAATTTTGGGTGATAATTTAAATCGGTATTGAAAATTTAAAATCAAATTTGAACCTTGGCGTTTATGAAGATTGTCGGGGTAGCAAGCTATTAAATATTGATGAAATTAAATTTTGTAGCTTTGCCTTTATAAATAATGAATTAATACCGACCAAAATGAAGATTAAAAATCATTCACTCATGATTTCAAACGAGGAAATCATGATTCAAAACGAGGCACTCATGATTCAAAACGAGGCACTCATGATTCAAAACGAGGAAATCATGGTTCCAAACGAGGCAATCATGGTTCAAAACGAGGCAATCATGATTCAAAACGAGGCAATCATGATTCAAAACGAGTAAATCATGCAGTCGATAGGTAGTTTCTTTTAACTTATGATTCAAAACGAGTAAATCATGCAGTCCATAGGTAGTTTCTTTTAACTTATGATTCAAAACGAGGCAATCATGATTCAAAACTAGGAAATCATGGTTCCAAACGAGTAAATCATGATACCAAACGAGTAAATCATGATACCAAACGAGTAAATCATGATACCAATCGAGTAAATCATGATTCCAAACGAGTAAATCATGATTCCAAACGAGGAAATCATGATTCCAAACAAGGAAATCATGATTAAATTGTTAATTGTTAAATTAATTAGATACATTATGGTGTGATTGCCACTTTGATATAAATGTTATGTTTAGATATCATTTGAATTGAATTTGATCATAAAATCTCGTCCCTTTATAGTATCACAATTAATTTCTGAAAATTTTGTGATTGGTATACCAGAATCCGCCTAATAACAATTAATTCTTTAGGTTGAAACCAGAGTACAAAGACAAATCATTTTGGAGGATGGTAAAGTCGTCGCCGACAGTGGTCCTCAGGTCACCACCAAAACCACCGAGGATAACAAGGTGGAAGAGAGTGAAAATACAGAGGTAGATATCACAACATTTCGATTTAAGGAACAAAATGGCGACCAACAAACTCTACTTTTGTTTCAGCACAAGACAACCGGTGATGACGACAAACTGGACCCTAATTACGTCAGAATTCCCGGTTCAGCCAAAGTGGTCAGTGAAAAGACTGAAACCCACCAAGTTATGAAAGAATCGAAGGAAGAAAACATGCAGCTTCACGACGAAAATGTAAAGGAACTCAACGGACCAGTAAGCGGTTTTTTAATTATTTTTGCCAAAATAAACATATTTTGTCGCTAGTTATAAATTGGATAGTGATACCTAGGAGCAACAAACACAGCACCTCACACAAGGAGAATGCAACTCGACAAATTCGACTATTTTATTGTGTACAATTTTCATCGGAAGGGGAAAATTCGGAAATTATCTTCCCCCTTTCCGTAAAATGTTCAGTGTAAAGGCTCGTCCAATGAAATTTGTACACAACACAGCGTTAGCATGTTTTAAGACTAGCTGGGTTCTCCGTATGTGGAGTGCTGTGTTTGTTACTCCTAGGTGATACTAACGATAAGAAATTTTGTGTTTTGCCAGTTACCACTATTAGGACGTCGAATTTTCATTTTATTTCGGTCTATTTTTTTTTAAATCGGAAGATTTAAATTGAGTTGAGGAATAAATTATAAAATTTAAATTTTCGTGTAAGAAAATCGACAATAAAATATAAAAGTTCACACCGGCGTTGAAAGGACATCATCGCACTTCTTCTATGGGAAATGTCTTTCTACGGATTTATTTCAAATTTAAATATATGTTGTTGGACCAAACTTAGTATAGTCTTTTTGTTTAAAACTTACCATTATATTGGTTCGTGTTGTAGTATCGTGCGTCGCGAGTTCAGGTTGACGGACATATTATTAACTTTCCCATATTGAAAATCCCAACTTACCAACTACGTTAGTTATTTTTTCCCAGAATGAGACGTTACACTACCCATTCGATTTGCCATGGCAACCGAAAATGTTTTAGACCACTAAAAACAAATAAATCTCCATTTAAAAAAGCATGGGATTTTCTCTAATTTAAAATCACGAAATAGGTAATTTGGACCACATTTACGTAAATTTAATCAAGTTTGGGTAAATAGGCACATTTTTGGGGTAAAATTGTAACACGTTTTGAGTAAAATAAGGAAAAACTCCTATTTTTGTTTTAAGTGGTCATGGCAACATCTCCTTTTGGGAAATTGATATCTCATATAGGCCAGACTTTGAAAGAAATCGGCCATAAACACCTCTGGTACTCTCCTTGTTGGTTTTGAGCTAGAATAATAAGTCCCTAAGATTATTGGTCCTGCTTGGAAAGCTACTATGGAGTGTGGAACCTTAAATAAGCGATACACTGTGGGTAACGCTGGACTCTTAATCAACGACCAATAATTGTGATAGTTTGGACTAAACTACAATCGTGAAATCCAATTCTTTTTACAACGAAACTTCATATTTGATTATTTTTCAGGAAATTCACAGGAAATCTTTGGTTCTGGCGCCAAATGAGAGCCCATTCTACTCTCTGGATACGCTGAAGCAATTACCTGGAAAAATGACCCACTACTCGAGCAAGTCGAAAAAGATAACGGACAAGGAGGAAGTCAAGGAAACCTCGGAACTGAAGAACGGCGAAGTTGTGACTGAAACTACACGGTCAGTACCCTTCATTTTGTTTCAGCTTAGCAGTTTGGCTTTTGGGTACTTAAAGTACCCGCGCTTTTTGCTTGTTTTATGGACATTGCTTGCCTTATATTTTAAAGGTATTTGGAGCTTCGGGTTGCTAGAGCTATTTTCCGAAATCGTTGGAAGATATTTTGAGACTTTGGGTTTTGGTTTGCCTTAGTGAAGTATTGGTTTTACTGCTAAAAAAGTGGTGATTTTGATAACTTTGATAACCTTTTTTTGATCGTAGTCCATTTGTCTTTGGTAACTTGTGAAGTTTTTTATCGTTACACTTGCAATTACCTTGGTGAAACTATAAATATACTTGCTTTAACGAAATTATGATTATATGGCCTATAAAGCGGCAACACAAGTGATCATGCAGAACAGGGTGACGCAAAAAGTAGCCGGTGGAAGAAACTTTGTAGGAGCTGGGGGTTATTTTTTAAAGCGACCTATCTCCACAAAGACTTCGTAGAATGTAATAGACAGGTGAAAGACCAAGTGTTGAGGTCACCTAAATTTGATAGTGGCCACTTGTGTTGCCCTTAAAGTTGAATGATTTAGATTGTATGCTCTGGTTTGGTAGTTCTGTCTTAGAACTTTTTGCTTAAGCTTGGTGATTTTGTTTTACTGGTCTGGTTTTTCCATTTTGACTTAATATGGCTTCTTCATATTGCTTTAATAGGTGGTTTATTTTCGTCTTTTGTCGGACTAAAAGTGTACTCTTTTTACTCTAAAACGTTTTATTCGCCTGTTCCGGAGATGATAATTATTCCGTCCCATAAACTATTCGCTTGTTCCGGAGTATTCGAGCTACTCTTTTTACTACTTCTGAAAAGGAGGTGTAAAGAGAGTAAATCTGATTAGATGATCTGCTAGCCAGAATTTATCTGCTAAAAAGGCCACAGACAGCCATTTTAAAAATTTTACTCCGACTCAAATTATTCGCCACCACAGAATCGGAGTAAAATGACGTCATAGCCTTACTCTTCTTATCCTACTCCGAAATACCTGAACAAGCGAAAAGAAACCACCTATTATCATGGTTTGATGCGGTGTTTTGCTTTTCGTTCCCTTTGGTTTGGCCTTTTTTTCAGGCCTATATAGCATCTATCTCCCCATATTTACTCTAAAATATCGCTTCACGCTGCATTCTAAAAACACCCACTTACAATAATTCCAACCTGCCGACAATTGCAGAACCCACCATCACGAAGAAGTCCACGACGACGAAGTGCCCGAAGACGAAGCGAACAAGGCCCTCCCGAGCGCCGAAACCAGTCCGAAACGACTGACGTACCACTACGACGACGAATTCGAAAGCCTGTCCGACAAAATCCGCAAAGAGAAGGAACTGAACATCATCCGGGACATCGCGGCCGAGCGGAGGGACCCGGTGACGCGCAAGGCCCTCAGTGTCGAGGAAGAGGAAGAGATCCGCAACTCCGAAACCAACCGTTGGCTGGAGAACCATTTCGGTTCGGACGAGAGCGACGTGGCTGAGCCGACAATCCGGAAGTCCAAGAGCGGAGGCAACGTCATTAACATCCGCATGTCCAGCACCACCACCAAACCCGTCCTCGAACGCGAAAACGTCCACAAGACGTCCTTCTCCAGAATCTCTACCAACAACACCAACAACAAGGAAGAGGTGGATAGCAGTAACAAATTTTATAAGAGTACATACACGACACCGATTGGCACTCGCTTCTGCGGCACTCGAGACCCTCGTGACTCTCCCGACGTGGTGTACACGACGCCGATTGGCAGTCGTTTTGGCGGCACCCGAGAACCTCGCGACTCGCCGGACGTGGTGTACACGACCTTACGTACACCCACGCCGACGTCGCAAACCAGAACGAAATCGCCCAACGAATACAGTTCGTCCGGGAACCGAACTCCCCTTAAAACGTACTACTTGGGACAGGAAGGTACCTACCAGCGTCTGTCCCCGCCCAAATTGGAGTCTACGCCACTCAGGAGACTGTCGGCTCCCGTTTGGAAGTCAACGCCGACTCTGAACGATCCCATTTTCGACTCCACTTACAAGCCACGCTTTTTGTCCCGCGATGAAACGGGACGTGACGCCAGACTGCGCTCCAGCCCAGTCCAGAGGTCAGTCTCGCAACGGGACATCAGTCCCAGACAACGTTTACGCAGTAAAGTAACGGCCCACGATGACGGATTCATTCACAAGTTCGATTCCAAGAACTTCTTCGATGAAGAAGACAACTGGCTGTCGTCCAAGACCCTCCCCCGAGGACAGAAGTTTCCCACGGAAAAGCCGCGACATCGTACGTCTTACAGTGAGGTTCAGAGCTTCAGCACTGGCGGAAAGAAGACCGACCGTAGTATCCAAGTGGAGCTGAGTGACGACGAAGATGGCAGTCAGGTGTTTTCGTCTATACTTAGTCGGGCCCGATCGCCGTCGCCCTTAGAGTACGAAATACACAGTCTACCTCGACGCACCAGTACCGCCAAGAAAAGCGTCTTAGTAGGACCTAATAAAAACGGTGGCAAATTCTATTTCGGCAACGCCAGCACCGGCACAAACACCAATAAAGATGATTATAGAAAGTTGTATGGCAAATCGGACGGTACCACGTCGCGGTACTCAGACGGGTACGGGTCCTTGCCCAGCAGTAAGGACCGTTACCATTCCACGGAGAAGGAGAATAGCATAGACCGTCGAATAGCTTCCTTCAACAGCTACGGAAAATCGGACACGAGCTACGACGGCTCGACTTTGACTAGCGACTACACCAGAAACAACCGATACGTCAACGACGTTCGTAGCGAGGAGAAACGCAAAAACAGCAAGAATTCGTCCTCTAACACACGCACTTCGTTCGATAATCGTACGTACTTAGACACCCGGGATGAAGTCGATTACGGGCTTAGGAGGAAATCTAGTAGTAATAGTAGCAACGAGCGTCGCCATTTTATCGACTCGCTGCTGACGGCTGAAGAAGAGCCGCTCTATACCCGTAAAGTCGCCCCGGAACGCCGCCAGAGAGCCATGTACAGTAGTAGTCCACCTTCGCCACCTCGTTCTACGACTCCCCCCAGTAACAGCCCCCCACCGCGTCTGATTCGAGCTGATCGCTTCGGTGGCTCCTCTTCTCTGTCGCCTCCCGATTCGCCAGTAGCGCCACCACCTCCACCTCCTCCGCCACCTAGTAGCGGTGGAACTTGGAATAAGAGGAATCTCAGGTCCAAAAGTACCGGGTCGCCCGTTGTCAAGATGCCAAATTTTACACCCTTGATGAGTCCGCTAGAGATTAAGAATATGGCCAACACCATCAACCGCAGCCGATCCCGAGACGAGACCCGGCTGTACAATGACAAGTACATGGATGTCAAACCCGGATCCAAGAATGGCACCGTGGTCGTTGAAGTTCGCGATTGGGGCAATAGGTAAAAATTACGTGGTCATCGAGGAATTGTTTAGCTGAACTTTTTGGAATTGCTATAAACTAATGGAACTGATGTGAAACCGTTTTGAGCTGCTGTAAACTAAATGAACGGATGTGGAACCGTTTTGAGCTGCTGTAAACTAGATGGAACTGATGTGCAACTGTTTAGAACTGCTGTAAACTTAATGGAACTGTTTTGAAATGTAAATTAAACAGAACCCATGTTGAAAAACGTGGAATTGTCGATAATATGAGACCGTAATGAATGAAACTGCTACTGAACGGTTCTATGAACTCTTTTCGGATGCTGAACTGCTATGAACTGGTGCTGTATTGCTGTATATTGGTAATGATTGATTCGAGCTTAGACAGAATGAAAGCTTGGGTATTGCTGTGATAAAATGTATTGTATGTTATGATTTATATTAATTCGAACTGCTGGTAATGGATTGTGAATGTCCAATAAATTTTGTTAGTACGGGTATGGTAAGGATTTGTGTTGTAATGGATTTCAGAGAGGTCGCAGAATTTTATTGAGTTGACGTGGGATTGAAACGATGAAATTTGAGTTGCGTTCAGTACTGTTGTAAATGAAAATTTATTTAAAAACAGTTCGATTTAAAATTTGCGTAAAGTTTATTTAATTTTATTATCTTTAATTGAATTTTAATTTGTATTTAGTTGCATCATCTAAAAATTTTATTTTAATTTGTCTAGAATTTTTAATATATCATTGGTTGAAAATACTGTAAGTACCAATGAGTTAAAACATGATAATTTGATCGCGAATAATTTTGTCATAAATAAATTCAATAGCTCTTTATATAAAATACGACAGGTCACGTGATTACGTTAGATTCATCGTGCAGTTAAAAGTTAGAGAGCGGGCGCATATTTTTGTTTTTGTTGAGCTCGCGCGAAAACGCACGAGACCCTCTACATTGAAATATTAGGAAGCACGCGTATATATTATTTTAAAGAAAGAGCTATTAAGGAATCGTGTTTGAAATCAGACGATTTACGAATGAGTTTAGTAGAATTCAGCCGATTTACGAATGAGTTTAGTAGAATTAAGTCGATTTACGAATGAGTTTAGTAGAATTCAGTCGATTTACGAATGAGTGTAGTAGTATTCAATCGATTTACGAATGAGTTTAGTAGAATTTAGTCGATTCTTTAATTAGTTTAATCGAATTCAGTCGATTTCACAATGAGTTTAATAGAATCGTAAAATTAATTGTGACGAATATTTATATCTATCGTCATCGCAATTATTAATTCGTGAGTTGTACTGAATTGGTGGCGAATCGTGAACTCTAATTTGGAATTGAAGTTTAATTTCGTTGCCAATTTGCTATAAATCTTAACAGTGCCAAGAGATTTAAGTTATTCTATTGACCCACATTTACATTAACCCACATTAAAATAATTAAATTTCACATTTATTTTGAATAGCCAAACTATGTTTATATTATTTTCTTAAAAAATCTAAATTAAACCATGTTACCTAAAATATATCTTAATTATTTTATACTTAACCTTTTTAAGATATAATTAATAAGATTAAATGAATATAAATAAGCAATAAAATACGTTGTACAACTTCAGGATATTGTACTAACGGTTTGACCTTGAACAAACGAATCTGTTTGTTTGCGAAACCAAACTAAGTCACAAAAGACGCCCTGTGATTGGTCCGTCGCGTTTTCTAAAACATTTTTTTGTTGTTTAAAAAATATTTCATATTTTTAATTATGTAATTTTTTACACGGTTTTATGTTTTAGTATTTTCTTTTTAATAATTTTAATATTTAGTAAATAAGTGCCAACATAACATTATGTTAGAGTGTAACCATTTTGCTAAAATGTAACGCGGATGGTTTTCGATTAAAATAAAATGGTCAGTCAAGGGTTATTGTAACATAAAAATATTTTTACCGTTTTATATTTAGCTAACGTGTACTTATGTTTATCCGAATAAATTGCTTTATCAAATTATGTTTATACTGAAACTAAGAAGCAACTGAGAATGAACAAACATAGAATTATGGAGTGATCTACTTATTATTTATAGATTTGTGGCGCCATCTATTGTCTGAAATGGAACTACAAAGGTCTTTTTTAATTTTGAAGTATATAATAATAATATATTTATGAGTTAAATAATTTCAATTTTAAACTTAAATTTAAAATATAATTATTCGTGATATATTTAATATAAAGATTTATCTATTATTGACATACTAAATATTAAAAATTATTAATTTGAAATATGTTTTTCTAATAACATATAGTAACATAATAAAATTAAATAATATTAAAAAATTAAAATACTTTATTAATTTTCTATATAATTCTTTTGACTGTTGGTAAATACAGTAGTATTATTTACCCACAGATGTCGCCCAATTAAGCTCCACCCACAAAATTCAAAAAAGAGTACGTCATGGAAACGTGGGGATATCTGTTTGGTTGTTCTCAGTTGATTCGATTCGTTATTGCTGAAACCGTATAAAGTTAAAATCGGGTTAACATAGTTAAAGCAAGTGGCGGGTACAACCCTTGGGAAGCTTTCCCCTACAACAGCGCCAGATCCCGTGAAGTGTCGCCCCCTGTCGTTACCGCAGCGAGAAATATTTTCATATTTTCACCCGACAAGATGGTTTGGCAATTTCTTTAAAAACTACTGGTTTAGAAATTTTAATAGTTTTAGTTATTTTTGTTTAGTCGAAAAGATGTTTTTTATAATGTAAGAAATAAGACATCGAAAGTCTTGAAAGCGAGGGGTCGGACACTTGCCATTATTTTGTACGGGATTTCGGGATTTCATAGAGATTTTGGCGATTTTATCATTACTTTTTGAAGTGATTTTGGGATTTCAATGTTAATTTATCATAGAAAGCTTTAAAAGATTTTTCGATTTTAGACAAAGTGTACGGGATTTTCATACATGTCCGACCCCTCGCCAGCGACGGCGATCCCGTGGGGGCTCTGGGGCGAGGGCCCCCAAAGAGAAAAACCGCAGGAGGCAGAGCCCCCACTGAAAAATATTTGTGCGGAAATCCTCCAAGATAAGTTTTAAATTATTGTTTTTATTATTTTAAAATGTCTTATTTTGGTATTACTAAAGAAGGGTACCGTAAAAGAAATAAGCTTAAAATATAGTTCTATAAAATAAAACAATAATATTATTTTAGTTTGATGTAAATAAATTTTATATAAAAAATTCACCCGAGCCCCCACAAGAAAGTTTTGCGATCGCCGCCGCTGCCCCTCGCTTGAAAGGCAACCAAAGTGGCGTGGGGGAATAATAATAAAAAGCATATTTATTGAGGATATCAACAATTAGCCAAAGGCTAGTTTACATATTGCTCAAAGTGCACCGTGACACCAAGAATTGATCTATTTATATATAGAGATAATGTTTATATTCCGTCGATTTTTAAAATTAAATCAATTCCAGGCGGCGCATTATTGGCTCCCTAAATATGAAATCCTCTTGACGCGTTTGACATTCGCGTGAGTGACTCGTTGACTCGTTAAATAAGAACGCCTACTTTTACATTTCCTCCCCCATTTAGTTGATTCCCCTGGTTCATGATGCGTCGCGACTGACGGAATATAAACATTCTCTATATCTGTATAGAAGCTCCATGGTGACACGTCTTCCGGCCATGACATTTATGGTGCCATAACGGTACAACACTAGAGCTTTCGAAAGGGGAACATCAGTGGTATATAGTGCCTAGTGCTAATACGAACATTGCGTCAAATGGAAGACTTTTTGGATGGCTTGTTGGGTCAAAATCTACCGTTAGCGCCATCTATGGTTGGGTATTCTCTTTTAAAAACTTCTAACTCTATCCAGTAGCGACTTGGGATCAGGGTGTGATGTTGTACGCCCCAGCATAATTGTGGTTCTTTCTCCAATAACGTTGGACGATTTACCATTTGAGAGCCAGCTTGCCAATAAGACTTTCCGAAACCAGAGGTGGGCAAAAATTGGGAGCGCTTTTTTTTAATATGCTCTCGAAACGAGCGAGAACTTGAAAAACGAAGGTCAGTTGAACTTGTTCAGCGAGAGAGAGAAATTGAGCAAGCTCAGTCAGTGATTGTTCGCGGTGGACGAGATCTCGTCTAGAATTATTAAAATTATGCTTTCAAAACCAAGCAGCACTGTTTAAGTTTACTTTTTTTACGCTGGTTACCTCGAATTGTTTACAAAGTCCTTTTTTACCTATCACACGAACCCAAACCTTAATGTTCGCATTTTCCTGCTTCTTGCTTTTGGTCTTGTTGCAGCCAACTTCCAGTGGCTAGTAGGCGCTCTTTTAAGTCAGCGTAGGAAAATGGGAAAAAAACAGGCATACTTCCCAACTCACAGCCTACAACTCTGTAAAATTTTTACCCCTTTTGAAACAACCCTGTATAAGTTGTCTGTTTTTAATACACTACAATGGCTTTCTGACGATGTTATTGTTTCGCTATTTTGAATTTAAACTTCATTTGCCATTAATAGATGGCACCACGCTCTTCAGTAAAGTCTTTTTTTCGGGGAATCAGAAAGACTCGTTGCCATCTCTAATAACAAGGGCATTAACATAATACAGGTGGCAATGATAGAGTCGACAGTAGCTGTAAAAAAAAATGATAACCGCCCTGTGAGTGAATTCCGGGAAACCGACTCTCTCGGCGCGACTAGTCTGGACGAAGTCTGCCATCTATTAGTGGGAATGCATACTAAAACACGTAATATCCCAATTTAAAAAAATAACCAGGAAGCTGTTGTTCAATATGATAATTAGTCAAACAATATTACGCTTTGAACAACTTGAAAAACGAAAGAAAAATTCGTAGCGCCATCTTGCTATGTCGCGGATAAAATAATTCTTCCAATGCTACCAGCTTCCTTTCAAGAAATGGGTTGAGTTGGCTGTCCTTACGTTTCCTCCACGGTAGCATATTCGCCACGGAGAACTGTTCTTTCATCGTTTCACAACGAGCATAATTACAATTTCTGAATGTACACGCCTTTCAGAGGTACAAGGATCTGCTAATTTTCATTTAAAATTTTACAACAACCAACAAATAGTGTTAAAAAATTGAATTAAAACGTTGAACGCTTGGGTAAATGTAGGAAGGCTGAACTGTCGCAATATCCAGGTTTTTGCGACTTCTTTTAGATAGATGGCGACACGTTTTCCACAACAAAGCGAAAATCAGCCATTGTCCTACCAACCAAGCTTATATTTTATTGAATAAAATGTATTCATTTTATCATAAGTTAATGAACCGAGGCTATTGGCTGGGGTTCCCAATCTCCTTTACTTTTCTAGCGCTGGTTGAACCTGTCTAATTCTTTCGTTGAAATGCACGTGCTTTTAAATCGATGGTCTTTTTACAAAAGGTTTTAAGTGATTTTTAAATTCGGTGCATAGGTCGTAGGTAACCCCGCCTTCAAACCGCTGCCGTGACATTAATCTGACGTCACAGATCATGAGGCAAATCAACCCAAGATCCTGCGAAATAATGGGCGTCATAATGCATTTTTCTTTACGCACCTCAAAAAGTTTGTACGTCTCTAAAGTGGAATGACGAGCGCTTACACGCGCTAGTGAAAACCACGGGTTAAGCTTGTTTTCCAGTAGCGCGCGTCATAATGTTATTTTCTTTACGCGCGTAAAAACGTTTGAACGTTTCAAAGCTGAGAAACGCGTCGTTGCGCGCGCCAGTGGAAAACAAGCTTAAAGGCCCAAACACGCATACGGTTCGCAAGCGATTTTGCCTGCGAATTTTCACGCACGCGCTCATGCGCCATGACTTCCATTCTATTTAATTCACGCGACGCGACGCGATTTGCCAGCGAAATTTCGCGCGCGAAGGCTATGTGTGCATCCGCCTTTACAGTACGACAAAAGGTAACCAAATCATGTGACCACAGTTCGCTTTCGGAAGTATTGCACAATTCATTGCTACACAAATTTAAGTTTTATTAAAAATGAATTGGGAGACCCTAAGAGTAGTTTAAGGGTGGTTACGGGCCTACTTTTAGGTCACTGCCAGCTTAATAGACCTCTGCATCTGATTGGTATCAGTGAGAGTCCTTTGTGCAGGGCCTGCCTTGCAGAGGAGGAAACTTCTTCTCATGTCCTTTGTGTCTGTGATTCTTATGCGGCTCAAAGGTTTGAGTACCTTGGTATGCGTAGGCTGGAAACGAGCGATCTTTCCAACATCCCGGCGAAGCAAATCTTGCACTTCGTTTCTAAGACTGGGCTTTTCCATGTTTAATTAACTAGGGCTGCACAATGGACCTCTGGTCGAGGTGCAAGGTTGGGTCTAACCCAACCACCCAACTTTTACTAATAATAATAATAATAATAATGGCCAAGGAAGCTAAAATTCCAAATTGCGAAACAATAACGTCGTCAGAGAACCATTTATAATTATTATAATTAGAGAAGTTATACTCTACTTAGTGGACTTTAACCTAAATTATACATCCCATGTAAAATATATATATTTATATCTATCGTCATCGCAATTATTAATTCGTGAGTTGTACTCGAGGGGCTGATCACTTCGCGTAATCGGTGTACAGAGCCGTACCTTTGACTGTACTAATGGGATTACGCGTAATCTTTGAAGTCCCTGCCTTTAACAGTGCTAATCTAAGCATAGTCCGGCGTAATCGGTGTACAAAATTTAAAGAAGTGGTTAGCCCCTCGAAAAATTATTATAATTTAAGTTATTGACATTTACAAACGAGCCAATCAACGCGAGGGGTCCTTTTATGTCCCGCCTTTTTGGGTCAAAATGTAGCTTAAGCATCTTGTTTTGATTTCGACGCTAGCGACATCTGTTGAAAAAAGAACTACTTCACGCCGAACCGATACTTGCTTTAAAAAGAAACTTAGATCATGAAAATATTCTTAACCCCAAACATACTTTAACACCTAGCCTACCTAGGGTCCCTCCTACAACTCCGAAAAGTTACGTCTCTAAAATATTCATATAAAGACAGGACATAAGCCGAATTCTCTTAATCTAAAGACTAACAAATGTCTATAGTCTGTATGAAAAGTTTGGCCGGTTTTGGGCCGATTTTATAGAACGCTCTATTAGTAAATTCGTAGCGCCATCTCTTTAGGTCGCGGTTCATATAATTCTTGCAGTGCTACCAGCTTCCCTTCAAGAAATGGGCTGAGTTGGCTGTCCTTACCTTTCCTCCACTTCAGCATATTAGCCACGGAGAGCTGTTCTTTCATCGTTTCACAACGACAATAATCACAATTTCAAATGTACACGCCTTTTAGACAAACAAGGAATTGTTAGTTTTCATGCGGCCGTCATAATGCATTTTTTTTAACGCGCGTCAAAAAGTTTGTTTGTCTCAAAAGGCGAATGACGAGCGGTTACGCGCGCTAGTGAAAATCACGGCTAACAGTACGACATTAAGTAACCAAATCATGTGACCACAGATCTTTTTCGGAATCACCTATTGCACAATTCAATGCTACACCAATTTAAGTTTTATCAAAAACGAATGCAGACGAAAGTGACATTTAGTCGTGTTTTCAAATTGGGAAAGCCTAGAATAAGGGAGGAGGATTGGGAGCGACTTTAAAAATAGTCTCAACATAGTCATTTCCGACAGAAGAAATAAATACATATATTCTTGCACTTTGTGTTTATAATATTTTATTTTGACCAATAGAAATATTTTCATTTTTGCACTTTGTATTTATAATATTTTGTTTTGTCCAATAGAATCACCAAAATATTTTCAAGTAACTCAACAACAGTTCAACCCGCCCACTTTAATCTCACCTCCTCGTTCCTCTGAAAAAGTAAAAAAGGAAAAATACTGAGATTAGGTGAATTGAAAATGGAAGGGAAATTGATTTTAAATCGATGAAACAAAAGCTTTAATTTCAATAATTATTTTCATTTGCAAGCGACGCTTCCTTTACATTAAGTCCATATTATACCCAAAAATGGCGACGTAATTTCACGACCGATTATGGTCACAATTTATGAAAGATGAAAATAAGAATGAATTTATTTATGTTAAGTAGAAATAAGTATATTCTTGATGAAACTGAAACTTGAAGACTTAAAACTTCGCGGTTTGGACATGGACACTAAATAGTACGATCAAGCGTACCAACAATTAATCAGCGACCAAGGCTTAAGGGGAAACCAGCTGTAAATTGAGGTCATTTTTGGATCAGTATTGTTGACGTTTGGTTTTTTGGTACAATGGTTCTTTTTTTAGATAAAATTATGGCGTACATTCCCTAATTTATTCAAAGCATTTTTAATGAACCCTCTAGTTATGGTTTTCATAAATCTTCAACTTGACAAACCAACTCCAAACCAGACATTTTGACAATTTTTAATTAAATGTTTAATGAGAATAGCGTAAAATAATGGACGGGGTTGGTTATACTTTGTGAAATAAAATAATAATTTAAATTCTGTTCAGAGCACATTTCCGATTTAGACCCGTAAATATTTCATAAGAATTATTTGAAAAAGGCGTCTCAAATCAAACTTTAGCCTCATTCTCCATACTTGTTTTATTTATTATTTATTATTTAAAGACGAAACAACAAAAAAGTGTTTATTTTTGTGAATTAATTAAAAGATGATGTTTCGCCTTTGCTCTGGAGCGTTTCTCTACGCGCGATGAGGGGTCCTTACAACACCTGGTGGCAGATAACATTACTAAACATTAATATATTTTGTAATTAATTATCATTACCAAATTCACGGAAAGGGGCTGCGAATAAGATACAAGTATATCCATTTGCGGTAAACCGGGGTATACGAAACAATATATTTGGTGTTGAAACAAAGTATATGGTGTTTAGACAATTCTCAAATCCACACGCAAGACACCTTTTAATATGGTTCAAACACGTTTCACTCGTCGCCCTGAATCCTAGTTAAGCAATTATTTTTTTAAATGTTTAAAATTATATTTGGATCGTATTCTTTTTCGTTAACAGGCTTAACCGATTTTAAATAATTTTAATTCACCAACTTCTTACCAGTCGCGAGGTGTTTTTTAGACACTTTAAGTCATTGTCACCTACCTTCTTTTTCTACACTACCTGCGTGGAACTTATGTGTGCCTTTGTTTTTCATCGTTGCCAGAGATCGTTCGCCTCGGTACTTGTTACCACCAGAATTCGCTGAAAGAGGGTTTTTAGACATTTTTCACAGATCGGATTATTACGTTGATCATTTTGTTAAGTGTGCCGATCGACTTACCCTTGTCTACAGTAGCCGCGTCCACGGCGCCGAGTTCCACCAGCAGAAGACACAGCAGGAAAAGGACGCAACAGTGTTTACTTTTCACGGTATTCATTTCTAATTCGAAACCGAAATTTTCTGCCGTTAAATTCTGATAGTAAGATAATGCGGTCTTCGATGCTGTTCACGCCTTTTATATTCGCTTCTCACAATGTCCGTGTAATAGTGTCTGAATTTACTATCACAAATTACCATATGACTGTAAAACCATGACACCGTTTTCCAATTGGTTCATGCAGCGGCGGATTTGGTGTCGCGAACACGGAGCACCATGTACCAGAGGAGTTCAAAAATATGGGATGGCCGTGTTTTGAGGTGTCGCGGCGCTAGGCGAAATGCACGGGCCAAACTAACTTGTAAGTGTAGCGGCCGTTCGATAAATACATCCCTCTGGTAAACATTTAGCGGCCCTGAGTTCGGTATTTTCTGCCTTGAACCCAATTGTTCCCATTAATTCTCATTGGTTTTTTAACGGTGAAGCGATAAACACATTGGCGAATGCCAAAAGTTCATTATTGAACTAGCAGAAGTGTACTAACTCCTTCAATGATTTTATTAACAACAAGTTCCATTGTTTCAAAGAATCGAGTTTAATCGACATTGTTAAATATGGTCAGAAATTTTGGAAATGAGCAATGCCAATTCAAAGTATTTACCCGATGGATGCTTCGATACTGCACAAGAGCAAAATAAGAGAATTAAGTAAACTGTTGAAGATACGGAATGGTTCTGATACAAATTGATTTGCCTGAAGCTTGACCATTTGGTCTAGGTGAAAGACAAAATAACTTAAACAATACTACACCGAACGTTTTTTAAGGTGTACTTAATGAGACCTTACACTAGTTGTGTTGGTTTATCTAACTTTAACTCCTCTGAGCGCATTAGGTCAGGGGTATAAATTTCAATTTCATTATTTGACTTTTTGGAATGTCAGCGAGGCCCTTTACACTTTGTTCTATTAAAGGTATGTTGCTTTTTTAATTTTTTTAATCCAAATTTAAGAAAAGCATGGCACATTTTAATAACTCTGAATACGCGGATATGTACCTAATGTACGGGTGGGCAATTTCCTCAAAGACCGTTACCAGATCGACGCACATTTGCCGCTGTTGACAGACGCTTGATAGAAAACGGACAATTTCAACCACGACAAACTCGTGAGATAGTGCAAAACGTACCAGAAGACCTTGAGTTACTTACACCAATTTGATTCATCTAGTTTTTGATTAAAATATGTTATTCGATATGATTCTTCTTACCTTTTAGTTAAGTAAATTACTTTACCAAAGTGGATTGAAACAATAATTACGTTAGGTTCTTATCATTGTCGAAAATGATCCTAGAACAAGTACTCGGCGAGTTGGGAGACAATTGGGTGTAAATCACGATTTGGTTTGGTAAATTCCACACGGTCATCAATTTCACCCGTATCATCTTCGAAACGTTCAAGCTCTGAACGACGCAGACTATCCTAGACGAGGTGACTTTTCTGAGTTTTCTCAGTGGTTTGTTGACCAAGTAGGTGCCGAGTATTCGGTTAACAGCCGATGAAGCCAATTTTACCCGTGATGTATACTTAGCTTGACTCCGCTGGTGAGTGTTGTGCCAATTAACTCCCACGGGACTAGTTTAAGAACTCAAAAATGTTTGGTGTGGTATTGTTGGTGACCATTTTTTTGGTCCTTTTTCCTTCCTCGTAGGTTAAATGGTCAGGCATACTTAAAATTTCTGCTTCTCGAAGACATGCCGTTAGAAACAAGATGACGCATGTGGTTTCTGCATGATGGAGCGCAGCTTGACACCCCTTTTCCTTTAAAGTTAATAGGTCGTGGTGGACCAGTAGTAAGGTCAGCACGATATCCCGCTTTAAACCCGTGCGAACTTTTACTCTCGGTCTTAAAGACTTAGTTTACAAAACTGAAGTTTGGGACGTTAACGACCCGCGGCAAGGCATTATTGATGGTTGTGGCCATTTTGAACCATTTATGTAATGTTTTAAATGAAACCGAAATTTACAATTGTAACTTCAATTCTAAGTAATTAACATTTATGTCGATTCTTTAAAAAAAATTAATCTAAGTGTTATTAAATACATTGTAGGACTTATGACACTTGATACTCAAGTCTTTTAATGACATTGAACGATAATGACCGTAACTGATCAGTTACGGTCATTATCGTTTCACCATTAATAAAATAATTACTATATGGAAACATTTTTAGTATCGACTAGACTTTAGGAAGTTTGGGGAGTCCTGGTTTATAATTTACAGTCACTTTGCATGAATCTGTGTTAATAGAAACAAGCAATATACAATGCTAAGTACTTCTGACTGGCATACTTCTCAACTCACCCCCTACCACTCCTTAAAATGTTTGCATAACCTTTTGAAACAACCTGTATAATTCTGACATTCAAGCCTAAGTAGATAAAAGTTGCTATAGTTAAGTCACCTTCATACGGTTCTGATTAAAACCAGAAACTGAGGATTCACTTATTAGAGTTTGGAGTCCTCTCTGAATATTACACATTTACCATTTGTAACTTGATTTCTTCCTTAATTAAATTCAAGATAACGTACAACGCGGACAAGAGATTTTGCTAAGTTGGAATTGCGTAAAATATGATGATGGGTTTTCAAAACATGGTATTTATAGCCTAACTTGGACATGGTTAGGAAGCCCGAGTTTCGTCTCGATCTGGATGATCTTTTTTTCGCCATTCTGACGTCAGACATACATTTATTTTCTAATGCTTGGTTTACACTAGCGCGCATCATAATGAATTTTTCTTTACGCGCGTCAAAACGTTTGTACGTCCCAAAGTTGAGTGACGCGCCGTTACGCGCGCTAGTGGAAACCAAGGCTTAGGCGTTTCATTGGTTATAAAATTCCAAGTGAGAAACTCAAACCTTATACACTGAATAATTTAAAATAACTAATAAACTTTCATTTTATTTGAAACGTTAATCCCAACTTGAATCTAATAAATGAACGACCGCATTTTTCTGCTACCTTTTTCATAATAACCGTCTTCACCCAGCTTATTTTTTGCCATTTTAAAATGTTTTCATTGTATATCTGCGATTTTAAATTGTCGATTTTTTAAAGTCTTATTAACATATTTTTTGCTACGTTATAGGCACAGTTCTCTTAACCTCGAACAACGTAACAAAATGTACGCGTATGAAGAAGATGGTTTCCAGTCCATGCAGGTGGTGTTTGAAATGCGTTCATGGACAATATTATAAGGGTCTGTCCTTCTCGTTGAGAAACCTATTTTTTGGTATTTTCAAAAATTAATCCTTCGACGTACATTCAATTTTAAATCGATAATTTGTTTTTATTTAATGATTATATTTTTCGGTATGCCATATTTCTCTCTCTCTAAAAAAAACAAGAATGCGCACGCGTATGGAAAAATGGGTACTATTTCATGCAGGTGTGGTTTGATATGATTTCGGCTAGTGCACGTATCTGTAATAAATGGAATAGGATGCCCAACAGTTAACGCTTTAGTATGGCTTACATATTGATTTGTCAATTGACCAATTTCGAAATTACGCTTTCGCACTCGACCCTACTTCTACACTATGAGGGATATCAGCCCTATTTACCAGCTTCCATACCCTAACCTGGCAGCGTATTTTCACGCGTCAAATCAAATTTAAGATACATCGATTAAAGGCTCAATTTTAATTATTTTCCTACGAAATTTGTTTTAAAGTTGCTCTACTGTAATATGGTATCAGATTTTGTGAAAGATTACCCGTAGATTTAATAATTTAATTCTTTTTATTTATCTTATCATCTATGAAGTCGTAAGTGGTAATAGTTCAAAAAATTCTATTTTATAATTCAATCTTACACTTGTTAAAGACAAGTGTAAGATCGCTTTCGGTTAGTTGGGAGTAGTTAATTTTAGGTAAGATTCAGTTTGGTTAGTGTAGGTTTAAGCATACATATGTAGAATTTTCTATTGCGCGGGATTCTACCAGACCGCGGGAGAACTTTTTTTATTCTAAGCTCGCTACATATAATATAATTAGACTGACTATATTTTAAAATAATTTATTTTTGAGGGACTACTATGAACTACTTGATCGCGCATTACGTGCTATGACTATAACCATATTCTCTAATGACTACTACAAAGTTTTAAATTTTAAAGTTTACTATTTTAATTTACGTTTTAAAGGATTGGCTATTTTTATTTTGACCTATTGTTGGGACATTTTGTTGTGCCATGACTATCCGCTCCCAGATCTTCTTTCATTCTACCGTATCTTTTCCTCACAAAACCAAAGTCATCCTTTTGGCTCGAAAATGGTGGTAAGAGCGCTCGGGAAAACCAGGGCGACTTTGGGAATTTTCCAAAACGCACCTGTGGTTCCCTCTACAGAGTGCTTACGATACGACCCGGGGTTTTTTACATTGTCCATGAACGGATATTGGAATTTTACAAATAAACAAAAAATAAAAATCTTGGAAAATACATTACTAAAATACTAAAAAAAATACTATTACAATACACTGAAAATAGCTCACTAACAATTGTAATGGTTAAATTATGATATATTAAAGTGTTCAATAACACCAGAAATACATGAACCGAAATTATCAACGACCTCCTTTTTATTAAGGGGCATTTTCCCATAGTACAAGGAGAGGGATAAAATAAAAACCGAACGGATTTCAGGAGAGGAAAAATTCTAGTGCATCACAGGTAGATTACTTCGACAACTAGTGAGAGGAAAGAGGCAATTTTTTTTTGATTTTATGTTTTAATTAATGGAAGAAAGCTCAACCCTACATAAAAAACATGTGGAGAAACTAATTAATTATTTAAAAAACCTAAACCGTCCTTTTGTTTTGGCAAGAAAAGAGTTGTTCGGTCAATATTGGAATCTCACAAACCCCAATCTATGTACTGGAACACAGGGGTCAAACCCCGATCTATGTACTGGAACACGGGGTCAAACCCCGATCTATGTACTGGAACACAGGGGCCAAACCCCGATCTATGTACTGGAACACGGGGTCAAACCCCGATCTATGTACTGGAACACAGGGGACAAACCCCCATGTTAAGTCTATGGAGAGATCCCCATGTTATAAGTCCATAGAGGTGACCCCCATGTTAAGTCTATGGAGAGATCCCCATGTTATAAGTCCTTAGAGGTGACCCCCATGTTAAGTCTATGGAGAGATCCCCATGTTATAAGTCCATAGAGGTGACCCCCATGTTAAGTCTATGGACGCGACCCCAATGTTATAAGCCTAAGTATGTTACCCCCATGTTAAGTCTATGGACGCGACCCCAATGTTATAAGCCTATGGATGTTACCCCCATGTTAAGTCTATGGACGCGACCCCAATGTTATAAGCCTATGGATGTTACCCCCATGTTAAGTCTATGGACGCGACCCCAATGTTATAAGCCTATGGATGTTACCCCCATGTTAAGTCTATGGACGCGACCCCAATGTTATAAGCCTATGGATGTTACCCCCATGTTAAGTCTATGGACGCGACCCCAATGTTATAAGCCTAAGGATGTTACCCCCATGTTAAGTCTATGGACGCGACCCCAATGTTATAACCCTATGGATGTTACCCCCATGTTAAGTCTATGGACGCGACCCCAATGTTATAAGCCTAAGGATGTTACCCCCATGTTAAGTCTATGGACGCGACCCCAATGTTATAACCCTATGGATGTTACCCCCATGTTAAGTCTATGGACGCGACCCCAATGTTATAAGCCTAAGGATGTTACCCCCATGTTAAGTCTATGGACGCGACCCCAATGTTATAAGCCTAAGGATGTTACCCCCATGTTAAGTCTATGGACGCGACCCCAATGTTATAAACCAATGGATGTTACCCCCATGTTAAGTCTATGGACGCGACCCCAATGTTATAAGCCTATGGATGTTACCCCCATGTTAAGTCTATGGACGCGACCCCAATGTTATAAGCCTATGGATGTTACCCCCATGTTAAGTCTATGGACGCGACCCCAATGTTATAAGCCTATGGAGGTGACCCCCATGTTAAGTCTATGGACGTGACGCCAATGTTTTAAACCTATGGTGGTGACCCCAGGTTAAGTCTATGGACGCGACCCCAATGTTATAAGCTTAAGCAGGTGACCCCATGTTAAGTCTATGGACGCGACCCCAATGTTATAAGCCTATGGACGCGACCCCAATGTTATAAGTCTATGGAGGTGACCCCCATGTTAAGTCTATGGACGTGACCCCAATGTTATAAGCCTATGGAGGTGACCCCCATGTTAAGTCTATGGACGCGAACCCAATGTTATAAGTCCATAGAGGTGACCCCCCTTTTAAGTCCATGGCGAGACCCCCATGTTATAAGTCTATGGAGGTGACCCCTATGTTAAGGCTATGGACGCGACCCCAATGTTATAAGCCTAAGGATGTTACCCCCATGTTAAGTCTATGGACGCGACCCCAATGTTATAAGCCTAAGGATGTTACCCCCATGTTAAGTCTATGGACGCGACCCCAATGTTATAAGCCTATGGATGTTACCCCCATGTTAAGTCTATGGACGCGACCCCAATGTTATAAGCCTATGGATGTTACCCCCATGTTAAGTCTATGGACGCGACCCCAATGTTATAAGCCTATGGATGTTACCCCCATGTTAAGTCTATGGACGCGACCCCAATGTTATAAGCCTATGGATGTTACCCCCATGTTAAGTCTATGGACGCGACCCCAATGTTATAAGCCTATGGATGTTACCCCCATGTTAAGTCTATGGACGCGACCCCAATGTTATAAGCCTATGGATGTTACCCCCATGTTAAGTCTATGGACGCGACCCCAATGTTATAAGCCTATGGATGTTACCCCCATGTTAAGTCTATGGACGCGACCCCAATGTTATAAGCCTAAGGATGTTACCCCCATGTTAAGTCTATGGACGCGACCCCAATGTTATAAGCCTATGGACGCGACCCCAATGTTATAAGTCTATGGAGGTGACCCCCATGTTAAGTCTATGGACGTGACCCCAATGTTATAAGCCTATGGAGGTGACCCCCATGTTAAGTCTATGGACGCGAACCCAATGTTATAAGTCCATAGAGGTGACCCCCCTTTTAAGTCCATGGCGAGACCCCCATGTTATAAGTCTATGGAGGTGACCCCTATGTTAAGGCTATGGAGAAACCTTTATTGGGTCAGATGATACACTAAAATTCATGATAATATGATAGACTCAATATGAATATAAAGAGTAAGCCGCCAGGATTTTTAACTCATTTCAAGACCAGCGTCACGTCCTACAGATTCAATACAAGAATAAAAAGGTGGAAACCGTATAATAGTGAGACCATATTTAAGAAGTTCACCACCCATGCCCCGATTCTCAATAACCATTATGGATTTAAGCTTACAACATCCTATGAATGGGCTTGTAGCCTGGCCAACCCAATGTGGAAAGTAATTCCTGGTAGGACGCTTGATTCAACATAGGAAGACCTGCATATCCCCTCCACCGGAAAGAATAATATGGTGTTATACCGAGTATCAACCGAACTTTTTTCAATCAATATTAGAACATACACCGTCAGTTGAATTCGAGGGGCTGATCACTCCGCGTAATCGGTGTACAGAGCCGTACCTTTGACTGTACTAATGGGATTACGCGTAATCTTTGAAGTCCCTGCCTTTGACAGTGCTAATCTAAGCGTAATCCGGTGTACAGACTTTCTAAGAGTGGTTAGCCCCTCGGTTGAATTTCATGAGGGGTTACTTGACGTTAATATATTATACTCACAAATTAGGAATTAGTTATTTTGGACGATTCATTATGTGAGATATCTAATAATAAAGATGTAACTAACTTATTTATTCGTGGATCTCATCACAAAAGCTATATTACCCTGGAAAAGAAATAAGAACCTTAAATTTAAATGCCCATTATCTATTTATTTTTAAATCACAACTTGACAAATCAACAATTTATCATCTCGCGAGACAGATATCCCCAACCAATAGTAAATACGTTATAGATGCGTTCCAACAAGCTACGTCGCGGAACTTTAGGTATTTATTAGATGATTTAAAACCACACACTCCAGAACAGTATTTTCTACGAACAGGATTAATATCGGGTGAAGAATTTGCAGTCTTTATTCCGAAATGAAGTGTATTATAGAAGGAAATTTATTTTAAGAGTTAATCGAAAGTGGATTATTAAAGAATTAGCGTATGTAGTATTAGAGACAGAAGAATCAGTCGTGTTCACTTTCAAACCTCCATACCCTTTCAAAGGCTTTTCATATGAAGATAAAAGGCGGTGCAGATGGATAGCCCATAACATTTGTTATCTTCGATGGGATGACGGTGAACGTTCTTACAGCACGAGACACGAAATTTGTAATCAAATAGTGGAAAAAGCAGCTTCGTTTTTCACAAAAGGCTTAGAAAAGGCTGCAGTTTTATCAATACTTTTAGGTGTTTCAGTTACTAATATCGAAGATATCGGTTGTCCTAAACTATCAGAACTAGAAGACGTTGAATTAAACCACCGTTTACATTCCAAGACTGTTCATTGCGCTCTAAGAAAGGCTAAGAAAATCTCCAAATGGATGTCTCATAACGGGTAAAGGAATATACATATAGACTTTCTACTTTTCCTGTCATCCTGTAATATCAATCAAAGAAAGGCGACTATTAAATATGCTAGCAAGGAAGCTATATTAGCCCTCGTTGAATGTTGTATAAATGTATTACACGGGACAATTGAACTGCCAGAACGTCTTCGTAAGCGGTTAAAGAAACATAGTGCCGTTATACGAAACGTGTCAAAGGAGAACGTCATATCAAAACGACGAAAGATTCTGGTTCAAAAGGTGAGTTTCTACCATTTTTATTAGCACCGCTGCTATCCATCGTTAGCTCAGTCGCCGGCAGCGCAATAAGCCGAGCTATAAACCGATAACGGCTCGAAAAATGCTTCTAGTACCTGAAGATGTGTTAGAGAGATGAAAAAATACTGCACCATTCAAAACTGAAGAAACACCTGTACTTCAAAAGGAGGAGGAGACACTCGATGATAAAATTAAATCTATTCTAGATAATGCAGATTTAAACGAATCAGAGAAATTAGCATTATACAATCAAACTTTACAACGACGACTGACATTCATGCGTAAAAATCAAACCATACCCGATATTGAAAACTCTCAACAGCCTAAAACCTGGTTTGCGCAAATATCTTATCCCTACCTGCGTCCTATGTTAGTGATGTAATTACGTTATACCGAGCGTCTACGGAAGATCCAAGATATATTAGATGGGCCAACTCAGGAGAACTTTCTATTCGAGGGCAGGTGATTAGAGGATCTAATATAGTTGATCTACTTTATGATGCTGTGAGAAAAACACCTGGTGTAACGAATGACCTATCGGGGTTACGGAATTTTATGAAGGCATTCATAAGTCAAATATTTCAAAGCGTTTAATTAAAAATCCTGTAAGATTGTCACTATTAAAAACATTTGCTGTATTTCATACACCACCAAGTAGTTCAACATTATCCACATCCTCATCTAGCCCTCTGAGACCTTGGATGCGTACTAAATAAAATATTTGAACCCAATAATTTTGTTCTCATTTCGTAGCATAAGCTTATGATGGCAGGTTATATTGAAGCGAGATCCTTAGGGTTTTTAGCGTATTTATCGCAATCGTTATCAAAAGCACCGAATACTGTCACCACTGTATTAATTATCATAGTTATTATTATATTACAATTATTTTCTTTTCTTTTTTGGCATTACATACCATTACATCAAAATACAACGTATTATGGAGAAAGAACTTGAGAAGATCTATACTAATCCTGCAGACCCGGGGTCATACGCGGGAGTTCGAGCGATCTATCGTTCGGCTCGACATAAGGGTTTAAAAGTTTCATTGGAAAAAGTGAAACAATTTCTAATACAGCAGGATACATATACATTACATTAACCTGCTAGAAGGCGGTTTCTGCGGAATCGAACTATGGTTTATGGAATTGACGAACAACGGCAGGTAGACTTGTGGGATTTTCAGAAGTTGTCGGGATTCCGCTACGTATTATGTATCATTGATATATTTAGTAAATATGCTAGGGCTGTAGCAGTCAAAAATAAGAAAGGCGTAACAATTTTAGAAGCGTTACGTAAAGTTTTTGAAAAAGGTTGTCAACCGAAAATAATTAAAAGTGATCATGGAAACGAATTTGTTTGTCAAGAAGTGCAGAGTGAATTACGGTGAACGGGCATTAATTTTTTCGCTACTCGATCCGAAATGAAAGCGTCCATTATTGAAAGATTCATTAGAAGTTTTAAATCTCGTTTATATCGCTATTTCACACATAATATATCGACGTTTTAGATGATATAATAAACGCTTATAGCAATAGCTTCCCCAGATCAATTCAATGTAAGCCTGTGGAAGTTACTCTAGAGAACTCTGCTAAAATATGGGAAAATCTTTACGGTTCAGAAAATTTTTCTCCTCCGTTAACATACGCATTTGAAATTGGAGATATTTGTAGAATAAGTAGAAATTTATCAATTTTTGATAAGAAATATAACCAGAATTTTACTAGTGAATTGTTCAAAGTATCTGAGAGGTTACCACGTGACCCACCCGTATATAAGCTTATAGATTTAAATTCTAAACCCATTTTAGGTATATTCTATCGCGAGGAGGTTCAGATTGTTGGTCGTGATCTAAAAGA
The DNA here is from genome assembly GCF_980474605.1 of Leiobunum rupestre. Lineage (NCBI taxonomy): Eukaryota > Metazoa > Arthropoda > Arachnida > Opiliones > Sclerosomatidae > Leiobunum > Leiobunum rupestre. The sequence continues at coordinate 52,811,075 of NC_143385.1, read as the reverse complement.
CTGCTACTTCATAACCGACAAAGTAATAAAAAAGAGAAAAAAATCAGATGGTATCTTCAATATCTGTTGCTTTAAAGATGCTAATCCCACAAAGCTACCCTTTTGTAGAATAATTTTTAATAATCAAATATGAGGTGAAAACCTTTCAGCAATCTTAAATAAATGTCGTTTTGTTCAGAAATCCATTTACTAGTCATTATGCAATATTAATAGTTAGGGTTACTACAAAAGGTTTTTTCAGATGAAAATTCTCAGACTTTCCAAGGTTTACCTAGAGCAATTCCCCAACTTTATTTTGGTACGATTTGGCAAATTTTAACACGTTTTTCACCAAACGTTGTCGGAATGGCTCATGAATAAATTCGGTTTTTTTTGCAAAGTTTCCTCGAAAGTTTCATTAAATTTGATACACGGTTTCACAGACAGAATTACATCTGAGTGGCTAGTGAGGATGTATCTAAAAAATATCTGAGCAAATTGCTGTTTATTTAGATCGAAAATGAACATTGCGTAAAAGCCCTTGAAGAGAAGGGAATATACGCTTCTCAACTTTTTATTCGGGAGAGCTAATATTTAGCTAATGTCCTTAACTCGGACTGAAAGCCGGGAGTAGTGGCTCACTCCTGTAATCCCAGGCGTCCGGGAGGCAGAGTTTGTGGATGGCCGTGTGAGGACGACCACCAATCCCCCAACGGGTGGTCGGCATACTTCCGCCACGGGTGTCCCCACCCCTGTCCCCAAGTATCCCCCCGTTGGCGTGGCTGTTACACATATCTCGCCCTGATTAATCAGTTATTGAGTGCTGGTGTCTAAGGCCTTGGGTCGACACCGATGTGTGGATGTCAAAAAAAAAAAAACTCGGACTGAAAACAAGTTAAAAGAAGTTTATTTTAAACGCGCCTCCATTACATCCTAAGTTTTAGGTCAGAAATGAAAACTACTTTTTAGTTTTTTTTTGGTTTTTTTTTACCTTTGTGGTCGCGAAATAGGTTTATTCTGACTTTCTCAACTTTCTGGACCTCCGAAGGAAGCTCAGTTAATCTGGTAACAAAGCGGGGGATAACATGAGGCTTCAATATCCGATGTATCGATGGAATGTTACTGACGCTCGTTTCCCAGATTTCCCCGAAACAAAATAATTTTTGGGCTTGTCCAGAGCAAAGGCAATACAAATTCATATAAATAGCGACAGCTTATACAGGGTGTTTTCCATTGCTTTGACTGGGCATTGATTTCAGAAACTGCATGAGATATAGTTGCGAAATTTTCAGGGTATTATTTCCAGTGTGAGATCGCTTTAAATCCTAAAATTCAGAAAAATCGGAAATAATTTCGGGTTTTTGTAAAAAATATTGTTTCACCGGTAGGTGCTAGAAAAAACGTTTCAATGATAAATTGGTAGGGTGCTGTCGAAAATGTTCAAAGAAATTGGTTTCATTGGAAAAGAACACTTTCTCACGAAGATATAGCTGATGAAAATAAAAACAAGCTGTCCATAGAGGCCAATAGCCTTCGCATTTTTGTACCTAAATGAAAGAAATCACGTTAAAAGATTAAATTCCTTAAAAAAAAGTACACGTAATTTACCAAAACGCCGATTTAAACCTACTACAACTCTATCGCTTTCAGTTTCTGAAAAAAATGCCCAGTCAGAGAAAAAAAAATACGCTCTAATCCCTGTATAGTCTTCGCTCCAGAAAGCGTCGAAGGGATTAAAAAGCAATGAAACGACATAGAGTCAAAGTGTTTGCTTCGAGTTTCACAATCACAATCACAATATTTTACGTTATACATTTAGAATTTTAGGGTTTTTACAGATCTAAAGACTTGTTTCTAATTACTTAAGTTTATAGTACATTTAATTTTACATTAAGATTTGTTTAATTTTACAGCTCAATAACTTATTAAATAACCCCTTTTATGAAAAATTTGGAGGCTCCTTAGATAGACCAAAATGTTTCAACGTGGTAGAAAATAACTCTTAGTTTATTAATGTTTAAATCTCCTCTTTTGTTAATGTACAGGGTGATTTAAAATTTAATGTACAGGGTGATTCGGATAGCGTTGTAATGGAATTTTCTTTGTGGTAAAGTAACTCTTAGGTTGTTAATGCTCGAGATAATGTATGTACATGGTTAAAATTAATAATTAAAATTAATAAAATATGTACATGGTGTTTGAGCCTCCCTTCGTTAATAATACCCTTGGGTTGTTTTAGGGCGCTTATCAAATTAATGTACAGGTGATTCGTACCGAATTCATATTTAATGTCCAAGATGTACTTATCACATCGGGGATTTTGTGTATGAAATTTTCCCAAACATTATAATGGGTAGGAGGGTGGTGGCAAGCCCTTCATGCCACGCGTGCCAACAGCTCCGTACACTTACAATACTGCTAAGAATGTAAGCGCGCTAATTATACAAGTACAGGGTGCTTGAGATACTGAGTTCAGTATCTCAAGCACCCTGTACATTCTTAACGTTGTGATGAATAATTACCGAAGTCAAAGGTGAGAGTAAGACCAAGTGGCCCCTGTTAACATCTCCCAGTGCCCAACCAACCAAACTGTTCTCAAGTTCCGAACCCCGATACTCTGGTTAAGGGCCAGAAAAGATCGTCACTCGTTGTGGTCGGCTTTGTCCACACTATACGGCCGCTGGTGCTCCAGACAGTGACGTTACTACGACTTATCCTTATGAAAGAAAATTACAATCAGCAAGGCACAACCTTAGGCCCAAGTCATCGAGAGACATTTAATATCATTAATTCAGGTGGCCGGGTGACAATGCGTATGAAGCAGAGGGGGAAAACCCTTCACGACACGTGAAACAACAGCTCCAAACACTTACTATTATCGTTGAAAGGGAGAAACCGATTTAACCAGTGGGAAGAGAACTTACTAACTCAAAGCGAAAGGAATTGTTCCGAGTTTTAACTCAAAGTGAAAGGAATTGTCACAAGTTATAATAATCAGCTAGGCTAATACCCAAGGCACCATCTTAGGCCCAAGTCATCGAGCGACCTTTAAAGCCATTAATTCCGGTGGCCGGGTTACAATGCGTAGGAGGGTGGTGCATGGCAAGCCCTTCATGCCACGCGAGCCAACAGCTCCCTACATTTAATATAATCATAAATTCATAATAATTATGAATGGCAATTATTTAACTAATTTTTGCACTTCTTTGGGTGAGTGTCACCGCTAAATTATGCAAAGAAAGAGTTATTATCGTACGAGTGGCAGAAATAGCAGCCATAACTGAAACCTGGCCTACTAGTGATATCCCTGATAGTGAAATAAGTATTAAGCGATTCTCCCTTTACCCTCGGGATCACGACTGTAGCAAGCGTGGTGGAGGCGTGGCTATTTATGTCTCAATAGATTACATTACATGTGCGAAAGTTGAGAACCTCACGTTTTACTATTTCGGAAATGGCACTCGGTGATTGTTCCCTGACCACTGATATTCTCACATTTGCAGATAAGTTAAACGACTATTTTGCTGATGTGTCCTTCAACGTACCTCCTGCTCCTACCGTGGATGCTCTAACAGTTCCTAGTCAATCTTTGCATATCTTCAGCTGCCCTCCTCAAGATGTCATTCGTTTACTACGAAATTTAAACATCCTGTTCTTATAAAAGCCTTTGTCTACGCTGTTCAATCTTAGTTTTTCCTTCGGGAAAGTACCAGAAGACTGGAAAATGGCCACTATCACACCTATTCATAAAAAGGGCTCACGAACGAAGAAGGAAAACTATAGGCCTATTACCCAAACCAACCATATTTCTCGTGTATGTGAGCGAATATCGAAAGCCCAAACAGAAGCATTTCTCACGGAATCAATTTTTCTATCTGATGCCCAACACGGTTTCAGGCCCCGTTACTCCTGCACTACCAATCTTCTATCAGCAACGCTAGAGTACGTTAACTGGCTATGGCGCTGCCATCTGGTCTCCCTCACTCGCTGGTGACCGTGAAATCCTATCGAAAGTTTTTCCCCCACGTGACCGTAACTCTTCACTGAAACGTTTTGACCCAGTTGACCGCCATAAGGTTAATAATCTTGTTCATATTTTTGAAATTTTGAAAGGCAACGTTTCCCTAAATGTTTCAATTTTTTTACCCTGAATAAAACCAGCCGTACGCACGGTTATTCTGCGAAACCACGTGTGAACTCCACCGTGCGAACATATCACATTTCGGGCTCTAAGCGATTGGAACTCGATCACTGCCTCAAGATATCATCAACAGTCATTCAAAGGGTTCTTTTCGAGTTAAGTTAATAGATTTGGTTAAGGATAAATAACTAATTCCTATTGTTTCTTATCGTGGTATTGTGTATATATACAGGTTGTCTTGTCTCGGGTACTATCATTTTTCTTATTTTCTTCGTCGCTTTTAATCTACCTAGTATTTACATTTATCGATAAATAAATAGAGGTGCTTACTATTTTCGACAATGACCCCGAAAGAAGTACCCGGCAAGAGGGAAGGCAGTTGGGAGTCAATCATGTCATGGTGTGGCGAATACTTCATGGCCATCAGTATCACCCTTACCCTCTGCAAAAGGTCCAGTCCCTGAACAAAGCAGACTATCCTAGGCGAGTTGAGTTTTGCCAGTGGATTGTGGACAGAATTGCTGGAGGCAAGCCCTTTATGAAACGCGAGCCAAGCGCTCCCTACACTAGAAAATTTTAATTTAATAAACCATTTTAATTTCTTCAAAATTACAAAATCCTCCAAATACGCTTTTAAATCCACAAAGTTTCTTCAACCATTTTTTCCAGCTGAGTTTTGTTTTGGTGTTAGTTTTACTTCGTTTTAAGATTATTCTAGAAAAATAAAAGTTTCGGAATTTCCATCGCATTATCCTTTGATGGCATCGAAACTTAAAAGTCAGGAAAAAACCCGCGGTTGTTTGACCAGATTAACTATTTGAAATAGCAAATAGTTTCCCCTCCATTTTTCGAATACTTGATTATTTGATCAGGAAAATGAATATTAGCGAATTCGATAGAATTATTTGGTGTGTACCAAATATTTTTCCACCCCTAAATTTTAACAGATTCTTTCACATAGTTTACTCTACTTCCAAAAGATGATATTTTTGAAATTTACGAGTTACAATATTTGTCATTTAAGGTTTGAATTTTTCGAATAAATTTTTTTTTCAAATTTAAGAGTTAAAATATTTGTCAAATAAGGTTTGGAATTTTCGATTAATTTAAGTTTTGAAATTTACGAGTTATAATTTTGGTTTGAGTCTATTTGATCGATTCCCAAATGATCGAACGGGTCCCATTTGATCGAATTTCCATTTGATCGAATTGCATTTGATCGAACGAAATTTGATCGAAAGCTATTGTAGGGTAAAACTACTAGTTTTTGGGAGTACCTAATTTTTAGCAATAGAAGGGCCGTGAACGTGGTCAGACCCCTCGTATACAACGGTGCATACGCGCCTACGGCGCGCGTACATCATCCTAACCTAACCTAACCTAACCTAACCTGACCCTATTTATATATATCAAAAACAACGGGCCGTTATCGTCGATGTCATAAAAAAATTCCATCGTATAGTGTATAAAGTAAAAATCTCTTCATCTTTGTGGCTTAATACAGTTAAAGCAATGAATTATTCCATCATTATTCCGTCTGCACTTAAGCAATGAATTATTCCATCATTATTCCGTCTGCACTTAAGCAATGAATTATTCCATCATTATTCCGTCTGCACTTAAGCAATGAATTATTCCATCATTTGAAGGTTCGATCTTATGAAACAAATGACAAATGGGATTCGATCAAATGGAATTTCGATCAATTGCAACGTATAATGATCGACTGTCGATCACATATTTTTCGATCAAATGGACCAACACCATAATTTTGTCATTTAAGTTTTTAATTTGACAAGTTATAATATTTGTCATAGAAGATTTGAAATTTACGAGTTATTATTTTTGTCATAGAAGTTTTGAAATTTTAGAGTTAGAATTTTTGTCATAGAAGTTTTGAAATTTTAGAGTCATATTTTTTCAAAATTACGAGTCACAATTTCTGTGATATAAATTTTGAAATTTTCGAGTCATGTCTATTTTCAAGTTTGGTAGCTGTACGAACTGCGAAGATGTACTTCGAACACCCAATTCCCTGTTGACGAAAATGCATTCTGATCCACGAGCCACACCATCACCCCGTATAGGCCTTAGATCTAAATATCATCTCCCCTTTACAAGCATTTTTACATAATAATAAAATCACTTGAATGTCCAAAGAGGAACCGTTTCCCCCCGAAAGAGAACGTTGACGGCTCGTCCCAAGACGCGACCGAGAAAAGCAGTGCTCTAAAAATACACCCACGTGTCTTCCGTAAGACAGTGAAAAACCTGTAAAAAATTTGACGACTTTGAGCGGGAAATGAAAGAAGTAGCGCGCGTGGCTCCACCCAGCGGACGTGTCAGGAAACTGTGTCGTCTAATTCGCTCTCTTTTACTTTTTTTTCGCGTCGCGTCTGAACTTTGAGGAACTTAGCTGTTAGGTAAAACTTGGCAAACGTAGTGCGACTGTTCCCGCTACGAGACGTCTAACGCGCGCTCGCGGGCTGAGAAGGACTCGAGTTATAATTGTCCTAATAATAGAAAAGTCCCCAAAGGCTTGTACCTAGCGCGACGTTGTGGTCTTCGCGATGCGGTGCTTAGTCTAATGCGTTGTCTCGCTCCTGGACTGCTGGTTTCGCGCTTTGACCATGAGGAGAGGTGATTCGCCGTCCAGATGTGCCAGGTCAGTGGTCTTTGTTCTTTTAGAGGTGGTATAAGCGGGGTTCTTACGGTACCTGGATAAGTCAGGGATCTCCAAAATGGAGAGGGAAAGCTCAGGGATTTAAATAATGTCGTAAAAGGTCAGGGAAAAGTCAGGCATTTTAATTAGTCAACCAAACCATGCAGTCAACGTTTTTCTCTATACAACTCTGTGAAGCAAAATTCAATTTAAGTTTACAATAGCCTTTAATGATCTGGGAATACTTTTATAACGTGTACTCAAGTTTACCAATAACAGAAGTACATAATATATCGTACACGAGATAAGTGTTCATTTATTTAGCTTGCTAATGTAATTCGTTTGAAACATGAACCTACATGTACGCAAACTCCCGTTGATTTTTCAAAAATTGTTTGGGAAGAAAAAATGTTTTGGGTTGAAGACCGTCGTATAATGATTTTCTAACAATAGTTCATTGATAAAATATGGTTTCTCAATAATTAAATATCCCTACGCGGTTTAATTTTTACATTTTACATTTGAGCCGTATTGCGGTGTACACATCATTTTATGATCTAAATGGATGCTTATCTCATAAAAGGTATAATTAAACTTCTGTTAACAGTAATACGCTATGCTTGGATCGACTGTACTCGGCAGCAATAAGAGATGAACTGGAAGTCTTACATCAGCCCCGAAAGTTCGATACCAGTCTACTGTTGAAATTTCTAACTCAATTTCTTATAATTCGCGACCGAAACGAGTCTAGCTTCTCCGAGGTATCGCCTACGATCTAGCGTCGGCTACAGGCAAATTAAAAATGCATAAGAACGTTTTTTCTTTAATTAACTTATCAATATATAAGCAAACGATGCAAAAATTATATTAAAATGCAAGTATCATTATTTATGAAGTCAAGTTTACGAATAACGATGAGGAAAAACTATATTCTGCTTTAGCCGCTACCTTATCTAGGTTTCAATGTCGAACCAAAGGGGGCGTTGCGATAGTTTTCGTTCGTTAATTAAAATTATGTTATTTGTGATAGAAAACAATATGGCTTAAAGATCAGGTATATTAGCATGAATTGGTCATAAATAACCCGAAAAAGTAAAATATTTTAAAACTAAACATTTCGACCATTTCTGGTTAGCTACAAAGTGATTGTCTCGAAACGTATTTTGATAATGGCTATATAATGATCTAAAAGTTAAAATTTTAACAGCTAGTTAACAAAGTTAGGCGAAGTAATACCCGCTTTAAATCTTCAGCCGTGATGAAGTGTAAACAACCGTGGTGTGGCAGGAAATTTGCGTTCATTGGAGTCTATGTCGAACTTGCAAATGCTAGGGATATTGGGCTATCAAGGTATAACTTACAAGGAGACATCCCGAAGTGTAACCCACCGATTTTGTTCAAACTCGGGGGATTGGTAGACCTTCATGTATCATGAAAAATCCTAAAGGGAATTTATTCAATGGGCAACCGTTTTGCCATGGCAACGAAAAATGTTTTTGACAACACAAAATATTAAATTTTCCCATTAAAAATAACATGGGATTTTGACCTCAAATTGATCAAAAATTGATCAATTTTGATGTTTTTTTTGTCAATTTTTATCTATTTTTTCTATTTTTGGCATTTTCGAAATTTTTAAATTTGTTCAAATTTTTCACAGGGGGGTCCTAGGAATCGGTCAGAATCCCATGTTATTTTCAATGGGAAAATTTCCATTTGTTGTTGTCAAAAACATTTTTCGTTGCCATGGCAAAACGGTTGCCCATTGAATAAATTCCCTTTAGGATTTTTCAAGTTACATGAAGGTCTACCAATCCCCCGAGTTTGAACATAATCGGTGGGTTACACTTCGGGATGTCTCCTTGTTAGCAGTGGCGTAGAGGGGGGCAGTGAGGGCAGGCACCGGTGGCCAGGGGGCGCCAACTTATGACTGATAATGATTAGGTTTTGTTTGAAAACAAGGTATATACCTACGCGATAGGGGCAGCCGGGGGGGGGGGGGGAGCGCAACTTTGGGAGTTTTGCCCTGGGCGCCAAATATCCTCGCTACGACACTGTAGTTCAGCACAGAATAACGATCAGTTATAATAATTGCAGAGGCACCACCTTAGTCCCAAATCGTCTAGCAACTTTTACTGCCTTTTAATTCGTTGGAGGGTGGTGGCAAGCCCTTTATGCTACGCGAGCCAACAGTTCCCTACAATTACTATTGACGTTTACCTCAACAAGTTTTTATGGAAAAGATCTCTGGGGAAAGCCCCTTTGATCAGTGGGGAGAGAACTTGCACGCTCATCGCGGAAGGAGATCTTCCGAGTTCTCACCCAGTGCCACAAGTTGGGATCGAACCCGGTTCCTCTTGCTGCGAGGCGAAAGTGCTACCATAGTTAATGAAAATGTCATATCAATTGTTATCGTGTTGCTTATTTTTTAACTCATAGATAACAGTCAAGTGTCGGGATAATTTAGTTCAAATAAAGATCTTATTTTGTTTGTCCTTAATTATTTGTGTGTTTTGGCAATGTGCAGAGGGATTTGTTCATTTTGTTCATATGGGTTTTCTGGTCGTTAGACACCACTATATATGTACAATTAAATGCACATAGAGGTTATATTCAATATAAGCGTTGACATTTTATTATATTAAAAAATCACAAAGATTTTCTATTTTAAAAAAATGCCAGTCTATTAAGCCTGTTCATTTAACAAAGAGTAACATAGCGGCCGAGAAGCTCACTTACATGTAGCTGCAGGTTTTTCAAAATGGGAAATCTTTTGTCTTAGCGGACGCAAAATCGATCAGCTAATGTAAAGTGAAAAGGCTAACTGTATTATATTTGATTACATAATTTATAGTATTTTAAAAATCTAAAGTTATTTAAATTTCAATTTTAATTTAAATATAGATACAAACATAAAGAAATGAAAAATACCACCAATTTGAAGGAAAACTAACGTGGTACCAGAAGTTAATAATAATATTCTTACGAGATAAGTATCCATCTAGGTCATTAAATTGAAATTTGTGCCTTCGCAGGCTCGACGTGGATTCCACTGCGCGTTAATTTCCCACCAATCGCGGAAGCGTACACCGCACCACGGTTCAAAATTTGCCGAATCTATTAATTCCCTTAAATATGTTTAATTTAAAAAATACACTGCGTATATTTATTTTAATTAATTCATATCTCAGCCGCAAAATAGGCAAATCAAAACATAACAGCTGTGGCGTGATTAGAAGCGTTGAAATTGCAATAAATAATATAAAACAGAATATATACGACGCTATAAGTATAAAAGAACAATGGCTAAAGTGGGAATTAAAAAAGCATATTTTAAATAATTATTATATAATAACAAGAATGTATTTATTTATACCTAAATATAAATAAATACATTCTTGGTAATAATTAAGAATCTGTTCCATTGCGCCGAATCCCATTCAACCGAAAAAGCCGAACTTTGGCGGATTTAGGATTCGGTCTAATGGGATTGTCCCATTCGACCGAAAAACCCACACTTCTACGGATTTAGGATAAGGTTTTATCCGTTTCAGTATCTGTCAGAACAGCATGCAGTGTTACCTAACCTAACCTAACCAGGCAATTTATAAAGTGGTCAACTCATTTGCCCACTACCACCACAATTTCGGTCGATTAGAAAAATACAAATCCCGCCTTTGGGCTAATATCATCAAAAACATTGGCGGAATACGGTCTAATGGGAATCGGCGCAATGGGAAAATACCATAATTAAGGGTCTAAGTTTAAAATTTAAAACCAATTTGATCCGATTATGTTAGGTCATCCTCATAAAAATGGTTTTAATAATTGTCGAAATGTATGGTTTAAAGTTTTGTTCGTCAGGTTTAAGATTTATTAAAATCAATAACGAAAACGGGTTAATAAAAATATTTATCGCAACAAATTCGAGAATGTATATCATAAAAAATAATTATTATTTAAGTCAGTTTTTAAATTCCGACCGTTATCGATAATTTCGAGCTCGTCGCGAGTTCTACCGCACCTAAAAGCTTTAAGCATTCCACCGGTGAGTGCGCTATAAAAACCGCCAGTGAAAAAAATTTGAAAGGTTCACTGACGTCGGAAAATTGCCAAACTTATTTTACTCCCAAGAATGATCATAAATGAATCTTTATAAGCGTGACTTTAGTTGTTTTTTTTGCCGTTTTTGTTCCGTAACCTCCGCCTTAAGGTTCGTTTATTTAATTCAGGTGTCTCTACTATTTCCGGGCTGGCTCGACCTTCCTGTTTTCGCACATAGGCCTCTGCGGGCTGGTCGTTGGCTACGCCATCATGGGTGCGTTCGCCTTCGAGGCCCTGGAATCCGTGAACGAAGAAAAGAAGCGAAGCGAGATGGCGGAAGCCGGCACCAAATTCGTCGAGTATATTTGGCAGTACACGTCCGAGAGCCCCGTATTAGCCAGGGAGAATTGGACGCTC